>NC_071327.1:24777036-24944536 GCF_943734725.1 Anopheles marshallii
TGCTAGAGGAATGCTACATGATTCAAATTTCATCGCGTCTTTAGAACGTCCGTGAGAGCAAAGCAATGATTGTAATTATGCGTTGAGAAAATGTCAATATAATGTGGCCCAACGTATGGCCACCTTTGGCGCCTACCATTCCCTCCTTTGAAACGCTTCACGTGATAAACATGTTTTTTGATCAGATATCAATATTTTCACCTCGTCTGGCCGGCCGGTATTGTGACTGCCGGGAAAAAAAACATCGAAACGAACTTGCAGGGGGTGGTAGTGTAACATCTTATCATTTATCATTTTAATTGCACTGCACAACCTTCAGCAAAATATCAGTTTCCCATACCCATTGTAAATAATCATTGTTGCTCTAATCTTGATGTTGTTTTTTGCTGTTTGACTTGTTTATAGATTGTAATTAAATAGTCACATGTTAAACATGAAAGAGCAGTTACTATATGGCTTCGAAATTACCGGAGTATCATGGTTTTTTATGGCACCATTTTATGTCATGCGGATGTCGCTTTTCTCAAACAAAGCAAAATTAAATTGCTGTGATTTGCTGAAGTCGAAACTTTGGCCTGATATGGCTCAGAAACTACCCACATCAATACGAGTGGAGATCCAATCATTATTGCACTTGTGAGGATAGCAACGAGAGTTCAGAATTGACAATAGGACACATTTACATCGAAGAACTTTTATCAGAGCTCATCAAAGAATTCCATCCATTATCACTAAGGATTTGTGGAATCAGTGATCTCAAGAAAAAAGTTACTGCGGCCAAAGGTAGCAAACTGCAATTTATTCATGGAGGCGGCCAGATGATGGCCTTATGCGTTATGATGCCACTACAACCGGAACATACTGTTTACGTTACCGACTAGAGCTACTGTACAAAGTAATACAAGCTACTGGTGATACATATAGGGAAGATAAATTATATAAAGCCCCAGGCGATGAAAACCACAACAATGCGGTGCTGTAAAACTAAGCGAAACCGGTGTACACACTTCGGGTGATTTTCTCCACTGTGTCAACAGCCACTGCAATTGGCTAGCCTTCCCTGACGGCGCGAGTGAATCAAAACAACACATCGGTGTTCCCGTGTTTTCCCTCGGTCCCCAATAACTCGTCTTATTATTGTGTGTTAGTACCTTTGCGTGGGAACCCTTTCTTGCTTCTCCATGGCAGATCTAACCGTGTAAGGACATTCGTTTCTTCGCTTTCGTGTTTTTTGTCTGCAAAAGAAAATTGTTCATGTAAATAGCGAGAAAAGCGAAATCGGAAAATTTTGTGTGCGGAGAGTTTTTTGTTATGTCACATGAAACAGCAAAAAAACACCGAATAAAGTTTTTTTTCAACTCCAAAACCAAAGCTGACACAATCCAAAACCCTTTAATAGTTAGCCAATTTTTTGTTATGAAGTTGATATTATGTTAAGTTTTTATAAACAGCATAAATTATTCGTTGAAGTCACAACTTTTAAACTCAGCTTGATCGATTATTTTAAACAGTAATCTCTTCATTCAACCTGCACAAAACTTAGTGATTTTATTTATTATTTTATTACTATTTAGTAAAATCTTTACATTTCTTAAATATTACTTACATTATTCATTTTATAATTTCTATGTATTATTCTTGTCAATGTTTACATATTTAATTCATTATCTATAATCTTAGTGCACACACACATTAATGGGTTTAATTTGGACAACCAGAAAAAAGTACAACTCTGCTTTCAATCGTTACCAGTAGAACTTTATCACTTATAATTTCATCAATCAACTTGCAATGTGCCCCTTAAACCAAATCCACCACAAGTGGGAGAGAAGAACCGATACAAGAGATAACGATCAGAGTTCCCCAAAAACGGTCAAGTGTGCAACAACACTATGTGTGCTTCAAAGCCAAACCATCCACGCTCGCGGTGACATCAAACATTAGTCATCGACAAAGTACCAAAGGGCACGCAAAGCGAACTGGCCAGCAGTAGTGTCTCTGTAGCAAAGCGAAGCACATTGTGCACGGTCAAATAGTAGAAGCGCCCCGGAACAGAGTCCAAAATTCAATAGCAAGGAGAAGCAAAGGGGAAAACCACCACCGCCACCGGCACCACCAACACCAACCGTTCTGTGTTCCACGTTTATCACGTGGCCTACTGCAATCCACTACACTTTGCGTTTGTTTCTTCCGGTAGTGTGCGCACACCACACACGACCTGCTTGGATGAGCATCGTTAAAACAATCATAATCGGTATAATTTCTTCACCAGTTTTGATCCTATTACGGTTACAGGTTGGGAATTGTCAGGTAATTCGTGGGTAGTTATAGATATTACATACAATTACAGCGCACGCAGGTTTCGTGCAATTTGAAACGGTTACTGTGTACAGAAATCATAATACCATTCATTAGTGTTATAATACCATTCATTAGTGTTCATTAGATTTCTAATCAAAACTATCAAACCATCGAACCAAACTGGGCACAACCCGCCGTCACAAAAAAAAAAACAAACCGCGACTGAACCATTGCGTTGCAATTTGTTAGCGAATTTAATACAATCTTTAAATCATGATTTTGTACAGTTTACACACATTTTATGTTTAACATAAGTTCAAGCTCATGAAAGCCATTAAAAATACAATAACTGAACATGAACTGAATGAATGCCTCTGGATCTTCACTGTGAAGATCCGTGACTTCTCAATAGACCATCATTAACCATTAATCCTCGAAGATCCATGAAAACCCGAAGATTTCAGACCCTTGACGATTTATGAATTCCCAAAGATTTACGACTGCTCAACGGTTTATGAATCACCACCAAACGAACTTACCTTCTGAAATAAGAATAGAATATGAAATAAGTATAGAATACTGATTAAATAACCACCGAGCATTGCTCGCTTTCGATTGCGTAGAGCAGTTGAGCTACTATTCTAAATTATACTTCGTAGATAACCTTAAATGGTTCATAATTTTACACAAACAAATTCTGCTCAATTATGGAACGCAATCGAATACAAGCAGGACCTAGGTTAAATCTTCAGTAAAAGAGTTCTTATTTCAGAAGCTAACAAATATTAAAATAAAAGTGTCAAAAAGCAAGACTTCTAGACGGTTTATACGGCGTCTTGGAGGATTTATAAATCCTGGAGGATTATGATGACTATTTTGAGAGTGTACTCACGAATAAAATGACTCTTTACTGAAGATTAATATCGATAACGCGAATCAAAAGATTGATTAGACACAATACTACACAAGCAAACACACACATACATATGTATATATATATACAAACACTCGACCCTTGTGCACCGCGTACAGCATAGCATACAATAGCCATCGCTTTAACTTACCTTTGTTGTACACGAAAAACACAACAGCGAGCAGCAGCAAGCACGGAACAGCGAATTTGAGCATTTTTTTCTGCCGTAGGACGGAAGAAGATCGAGCCACTGCCATTTTTGTCACCAACGGTCTGCGAAATTTTTGCGTTATTTTCAGCGGTAGCTTAGTTCCTTCAATACCGGTTGATGGTTTCGCTGTACTGCTACTTCACCGGTGGCGGAATTATTGGGAAACTGAGATACCACGGATCTCATGAACCGGATTTAGAGCAGATATGATTCAGGAATCTTTTTCACGTTCACCCTTTTTGCACGCTTGCTGCTGCTTAACCAAAGGTTGATAAAAATATCTTTAATCAATCAAAAATCTTCACTTGCTTTTTCTCTGTGTGACACACATCCCCGTCGGTTTAAGTGCTGTTGGAAGTATCCGTATGCTGAAGTAGTATCATTTTCACACGAGGATGCTTATCTCGTTAAGCAAGCACTTAGCAGACGTCTTTTTCTCTGAGTGATTGATTGTCACTCGTTTACTTTATTAAGAAAAACCCTTTCGGTACGCTTAGCACCTGCTTTGATGGGTCAATAGTTAATGCCAGAGGTACGTGTGAAGTGTTTGAACATTCTCGCACAATTAATCTGCCAGCTTCACGTACCCCAGAGTACGTGTGGGGAAGTTGCCAAATAAATTCTCGCACACTTCAGACACTATCAAGCAACACACAACAAAACCACAAGAGACCTGTTACCATTTTCTCTGTTACGCGTTTCACTTTCACTGGTTTCGTGTTGTGTAACATAGGAGGCTGATTTTTGCTGCTACTGTTGCACGGTTGAAACTAATAGGGCGCGCAATAGTTGAAAGAGCTTCACTTTCGAACCAATAGAAGCATAACCGCGTAGACCGGATCCAGAACTCTTGGCTTTTCGGCACGGAAGTTTGCGAACGAGCGAAAAGCACAACGGAAAGAAACTACAGCAGACAACTTTCCATTTCGCAAACTATTGTTTTGCGAGACTTTAAACGCTGTGCGAACACACAAACGGACTGGGGCGCCCGAATCAAGAGCAGCACAACGCGCAGCAACCGCACACCCCACTGTTTTTCTTGGTACTAGTTTCGCATTTGTCTCTGCTTTATGCTTTTTTGTGTATATTTTTCGCACACTTTGCCACTCTGCTCGTCGGCAAGGTTGGTAGAAGGGATCGGGACCGTGCTTGCTATTTTCCATAGCACGCACACCGCTACACTTTTGAACCGTGCACCTGTACAGTCCAATTTACACACATTATTCTACGCAATAAATCGTCTCTCCTTGGTCCTTGAATGCGGATGGAAGTGAATCCAACATAGTGTTATTGCAATTTGTATTTAAAATACGAAAACTGGATGAAAAAATGAGGATGCGTAATCGACATGTTTATGGATTACCAGGAAGTTGACAGTTACGGTGTGTGGTAGTGTTGGTGCAAACTGTTGACAGATGGTGCTGGCAGCTAGATTTGAAGCGGCTAATAATATTTTTAAAATATTAGTTACAGAAAAAAGAATTCTACCAATTCTTTTATGGAGGAGAATAATTAGTATATACGAATCGAAGGCGGCCAGGTTCAATAATTCATAACAGAAACAATCAATTTTGGTGTAAAGGAAGAACAGACTCTGCCTTCATCCGTTCAAATGTCTAGTGTTCATTTTGGGAAGGCCATAAGGCCATTTTACACGACTCTTCTGAATAAAAATTATTTTGTATGATGAGTTTTTTTAAATTATTACGCTTAAATTTTTAGATGAAATGATTGTGACGTGAGGTGAATCAAACATTTTGAAAATGCTTGGGTCACCATTTTAACAACATCATGGAAACATTTTGGTAAACAAGTAATCATCTGATTTAGATAAGAAAAAATAGATTTTTCCCTTTTCCTAGTGATACAACCCTTGAGTACGTTATCTTGAATTTAAAGAACAGTTAAAATATTTTCTTGCAATTTGCAATATGGAAGTCATTCCCCCCGATCAAGCACGGTTTCAACTAATTAATTTGTCATCCCGAAAACAAGTTGAAGCGAGTGATGTTCGATTAGATTTCTTGATAGACTTTTAAATATGGTTTATTACAAATTTATCAACAAGTAAATAATTGGTGTTAGCTTGAACATTCAACTTAAATTGAATTATTAAAAAAAAGTAAAATAAACGCAAAATTAATCTACCGACGATACAGAACAATTTAAACTGCACTTTGCCTTTTTCCAGCAACAAGACGTGTAGAAACTACGCTTTAGCCTTCAAGAACATCATATGAGCAAAACAACACACTATCAAACATACGCACACGACGCAACGCTGCCCTCTTGCCCGGGGGTTGTCAGTGTGCGTGTTTGGTTGAATTTGTGCTGCTGAATGGTCTGCTCACTGTTCTTTTTTTACTACCACTGCAAGTTTTCCGTACCGTGTTTCGAAGACGCTGGAAATATACGCACGCACCAACGTGAAAATTTAGCAGCTTAAAGTTAAATGAAGTGCGTTGCATAAATTTCAAGCAAACCCTGTGCGGCTGTGTTTGTGTGTTCGTTCGAGTGCCAATACGGATTTAATTGAAGCGTGTGAAGAGGAAGATATAGAGCGGGGCGGGGGTAGTTTGAGCGGGACGGGACGGACGGACAGCCTTGTCGTCCAGCAGGAGTGCTGTAGTGCGAGTGCTAGAAAGAAGAGAACACGAAGAATTTAGCAAGGTAGCACACACATCCGCTAAAGGGGCCTCCGGACAAAAAAGCGCAAGGAAACGGAAATCAACGATACGGGCAGGTCCTGCACCATCATTTCCATCTGCCCCAAACCATCCCCCCACCCCCACCAACAACTGGGATTGTCTGACTGCTGCTGAACGGGTGCAAAAACAACAAAAAGAATAGTTTCTCGTTCTGCTGCCCTCGCTCTCCCGCATGGTGAAGTGACCGACACACGCACTACGACGGTATTACACCAGCTGCTGTTTGGTGCTTGTGAAAAAATAGGAAAGAAAACGACCTGTGCGAAGGTGTGCTGCTCGTAGTGTGCTGAAAAGCAACAACCCCACGAGCGAAACGAAGCCAAGCATCGTCACGGCGGGGTTTCATAAGCGAACCCAACGTAGATCAGCCAATTTTGTCGCGGAAACCCTTAGCAACAGAATATCCCAACTCCAGCCACCTCCCCACGAGAGGAACAAAAGCAAAGCACCCAAAGCCAAGCGCAAGTATTGCTTGCGTGTGGTGTTGTGGCAATGGATTGTCCGCACATCGTCGATAACGTAGGTCTTGGTAAGGAATCGATCAGGGCGGTGAAGAACAGCAACATCGCAGCTACGGCCGTTGCTGCCGAACCCATCACCAACACCCCCTTACGCGATGTGTCGGATGCGGTAGTACTGTCCGACGTAGTAGTTGCTGCCAGTCCGACCACTGTTCTCACGGTCGCCTCTACTGCGTCATCGTCCTCATCATCATCATCGGCAGCAGCGTCAAAGCATTGGAAATGTACAGGTAACATGATATAAGGCAGTGACACACGGTTCAGCAAAGATTAGTGTTATCTAAACGACACCACGACGCTCTAAGAGAGATGACGAGACACGGACAGTGTCTCGCCACCCCCCCAAGTTCCCGGGGTGGATAAAAAATCTTGGAAACAAAGAAAGCAATAGCGCAGACTAGAACGGAGTGCGAGAATTGTGAAGTGCGAAAACGAAACAAAAAAACCCCTCACACTACGCTTCTGTGCTGTAGGCTGGCCGTCAGTCGCCGAATTGAAGAAGTGACTCGCCAATGTCCTTCACCGTCATGTCATCGCGTTGTGTGGTGAAAAGTTTTGTGAATCTGAATTTTTTGTCTCCCGTTTTATCAACATCTGGTTGCTTTGCTGTGTATGTGTGTGTGTTTGTGCCTTGCCCACTATTGCTACATTTATCCCAACTCCCCACCTATCCACCTCTGAACATGGGTTGATAGGAGTAAACAAAAAATCGATATTACATCACACGTTAAATTTATTGCTCCTTCGGACGCTACTCTTCTCTCATACCACCAACGTGTGTATAGTTGCATCTCTTTCGATCTGCGCGAGGGATTGGGAAAGAGAAAATTGCACTCATCGCAAGCCCTTTTTCGTTGTAGGGATTCGCACATAGACCTGGGGGGACATACCTTAATTGGTGGATCGCAATAATGCGTCTTTGCGAATGGCTCTCAATATCCAATTCTAGTTCGAATTACTTTTGTCAAGATGTTAAGAGTCGAGTATAGGAACCATTTCAAAATTCACTCTTATTTTCCATATGCACCCCATCCTGGTGGTGCTGATTCTGAGGGTACTGTTCCATGCGGGGGACGAATCCCAGTGCATTCTCCGTACATTGAACAAAATTGAGGATATAAAATGCATATTTTTAGCCAGTACAGTGTTACAGTGCAGACAACTCTCTTTTTCCTATGTGTGCTCCCATATGGTGTCCCTTTCTTTCTTTCGCTCTGTTTGCCAAATGCCACGAACGGATTGAATTTTATCCGCATGTATGCTTCTTCAGTGTATAAACTGCAGAAGGTACTACAGCACTCAGAAACGTCACATTTCGCCTGCCTTGCACGGTGCACTGCATCATCATTATCATCATCATCATCTGCATCCCATTCATGGCTGCAATAGCGCAAAATACACATTCATGGCCAAATCAGTGTAGTGTATCCATAATTACCGTCGTAGTTTTCCGTCTATATAACGTGTGCAGCACACGGCGAGGGAAGGGGCACTCTTTTCTTCTGTCAGAACGAATTGATAATGAGAAGGAAAAGAAAGAAATGAACTTGGGTCGATCTTTTGTAAGCGCACACCGCAACGCATCACCATTATCTCTCGCTTTTGCTGTCTCTCTCTCTCCGATGCTCCTTGCCTTTCCGCTACGCCAGTCTTTCCTGTAAAACGCGTTATACAGGTTTACTTTACCTGAGCATTCTTTTGCGTGTGTGTGTGTGAGTGTGCCCTACAGCGCGTAACGCAAGTGAGAAGCGACCGAGAGTAATACGCTGTACGATGGGTTATGTGTGTATGTGTAGTGTGTTATTGTAGGGTTGTCTGCTGTATCGATCTGCTGAAAAGTAATGCAATCGTATCAGATATCCACCGTTTAAATATAGAATACGAAGAATTTTTAGTCGATTTTTTTTTTAAATATATACAATCGCTATTGTAACTATCTTGTGCTACTTTTATGGCACTGTATTTTCTTTTAATTTAATTCTAATTACCTTTGTTTTATACCGTTTTTTTTCTATAGAATGTTCCATCAGCAAAGACAACTGGATGTGTTTACAATGCGGTGCGGTACTATGTGGTCGCTACGACAACGGCCATGCATTGAAGCATTCGAATATGAACAAAAATCACAACATTTGCATGAATACGTCAAACCAGTCAGTCTATTGGTAAGTGTGGTTGAATGAAAAAAAACTCACAGGCACTGTTTATCAACTTGCCCATTGCCTTATTGCAGCTATAAATGCGATGAATTTGTGATCAACGACACCAATGACAATGCACTGGAAGAACTCCGGCAAGAATTAAAGGAAGGCAATGGCGATCAGATGGATACGATCTCTGAAACGTCCTCCACGCTGGAAGAAATCAGTTCATCTAAATCGACGCAAGAAACGGCCAGCACATCCTCGTCGAGTGACTCCGGTTGGGAAGAACCATCGCCAACGGCACTGATTACACCCGTACCGATACCGACCGTTGCTATTGTTAGTTCGCGAAAGTTGCGTCCCCGCAAGCGTACAATATCGAGCGATAGCAACAACGAGAACGGTGCGACCACTGCCAAACGGAAGTCGATGCGGCGAGTCGTCGGATTGCGCAATCTTGGCAACACCTGCTTCATGAACTCAGTATTACAATCGTTAAGCAACATACAGGAGTTTAGCTGCTACTTCAACACGATGCCTGCACTGGAGATGAAACACAAACAGAAGTCGTACCATTCGCGCAGCATCAAGGAAACAATGGACGATGTGTTTGTCGTGGAGGAACTGCGCAAGGTAAATACTTCAATGATAAATGATGATTTAAGGATGATGTGAAACATTTACTTTCACCCACAAACAGGTTCTACTGAACCTTAGTCAAGGTGGCGATGGGTCGAAAGGTGCCATCTCACCCGAGTGTTTGTTTCTGGTCATCTGGAAGGTTGTACCACAGTTCCGTGGACACAGGCAGCACGATGCACACGAATTTCTGCGCTACATGCTTGACCGGCTTCACACCGAACTGCAACAGGTATCGTTTCCGGTAGAGCTTTCAGCACAGAAAGCAGGCGAACACAAAAATCCCTACAACGTATCGGGGTTAAGTCATCTCCAGGCGAAGGGCCGAAATTCCATCGTTACGAACGTGTTCGGAGGTGTACTGCAGAGTGAGGTGCGCTGTCTAATCTGTGGCATGGAAAGCAAAAAGCACGACCCATTCCTCGATCTATCGTTAGACATTCCTGAAAAGTTTTACAGCAAAGATCACGCCTCGGATGGTGGTGGAAATGGAGTGGATGCGACAAGTGGTGGTGCGGCGCCTGTTTGTCACATTGCCGACTGTCTGTCCAGCTTTACGGAGGTACGTAGATGACGTTGAGCAAGTTCCGCAGTTTGAGTATTAGTTAAAATTGATAATATATGAATTTGCAGGTAGAAGAATTAGCAGAAACTGAGCTATACTATTGCAATTCGTGCAAATGCAAACAGAAATCGACCAAGCGCTTCTGGATTCGTCGATTACCGAACGTGTTGTGTTTGCATATAAAACGGTTCCGATGGAACAATTTCTACAGGTACATCATATATTCTATAGCGATTTTTTTTTAAATTTAAACTGATCTGAATTGTATTCCATTGGTCCACAGAACAAAGATCGACCTGAGAATAGCATTCCCCATAAACGCTCTCGATATGTCACAGTTTGTGCTAAATAATGGACCGGAAACGAGGCGATCCAATTCTAGCTGCAACATTTACGACCTAGCCGCCGTTATCGTGCATCATGGCAATGGGTACGTAGCTTCAACGTACGCAACGTCCAAACAATCTTGTTTATACATATTTGCCTTCGGCTCTTCATTTCCAGCTCCAGCTGTGGGCATTATACGTCCTTTGCCATCAACAATGGTGTCTGGATGCACTTCAACGATCACACGGTGAAGGAGGTGAACAGTACGGCGGTCGCCGAATGCAAACCATACATCCTGTTCTACATCAAGCGTGATCCAACGAATGCCAACCGACTGTCTACGATCGGTACCGCGGCACCAGGTGCTGCAGCGGGACCCAATCAGTCGTCCTGAGATTAAGTTATTTCGTTTCCGTTCAAGACTGATTAAAATTCGTAACTGTTAATCTGACTGATGCTCGTTCGTTCGTGAACGCATTTTCTTTTCGGGGAGGCACCGGCTTTCGCATAACATGTGCATAATACGTTTGGATACAATAAAGTTTGGTTTGAATGTGATCGACGATTCGGTGCGAAAAGTATAAAGAATTCAATGGTACCCCACCAACAAAACCATTGCTACCGTGTTTGGTTAGATACCATTGTTTTGGGTTTACTTCATTTTAGGCCATGTTGCAGTGGTACTAAAAATGCAATACAATGAGTACCCCTAGCGTTGATAATAATGGGTACAAAAAAAAAAAAAATAAAACAAGTGTAGGCAAAACGAAATGATAAAACGTATGTAGATGCACAAATGCGAATGCGAAGAAAATCTAAACAAATTGCGATGCAACGGCGAAAAAACATGTATAGAATAATAGATATGTATAATGTAGAATTGGAAATAGTCTACAGTACGGCTATAACGTCATAAGGATTCGACGAAGTAAGATAGAGTAATTTAATTTTTATACCTAAAATTACCTTCTGTTTCTTTCTTTTACTCTACTACAACGTTTCCTATTTTCTTACTCGATTGCTGTCCCAGTGCTTTCCCTTCTTTTTATATGCTGCCTCTTTTTCCTTTTCTACAGTTTGTTCTATCTATTCGAGTCATAAAAAGAGAATATCGTTTCTTTACTTCTTGAAGATAATGGATTTGATATGTGATAAACAGATGCATTTTAGTTTTTGTAAGGAAGTCTTTTCGTTCCGAAAAGAGTGCGCGTACAGCAAGAAAATTGTAGAAAACGCCGTTATGCAAAAAGCAAACAAAAAGAAAAACGATCAAATTACAGTTTCAACTCACACGATGTTGGTACAGGAAAACGTGTTAAGTACTAAAGACACAGGAGTAGGAAACTAAAAAAAAAATCACATAAAGGCCGCTCAGTTTCGTACACTACATAAGCTATTTTAAGGCATTAAACCTAAGTATGAATATATTTTAAAATTGATAATTTATAAGATTCTCAAAGAGGCCGCCCCGAGTTATTGTGATGTTACTCCTGTTTTGTCTAGGTTTTCTCCTTTTCCTTTGATAGAGAGCGTTTCATCTGATTTTACTACTTCTTCTATGTGCTGGTTGCCATGCAATCTATAAGCTTTTTTATTCTGTTTCGAGATTTAAAATTACTAACACTGTATCAATCGCCAACTAATCTTCTTTCAGAAGACACCTTTTAGAAGTCAATCAGATGCAAATGTGTGAAATCTTCGCTGGATACAGATTCTTTTCTTTTCCAGCAAAAATGCATTATCACTGAACCGAAAGTAAACCCATCTTAAACTTTATTCCTTACTTCTAAAGTACTTTTACTTCATTCGATTTGTTAAACGAATAAAGCGGAAAATGGTAGTACGGAAACGCAATGTTGAAACGACAACAATATTACTATTACCGATCGCTGTGACATATAAAAGACGAAGTTATGACACTAAAACAATGCGTGGTACGAAACCGAACTTTTATAGCAGCAGACCGGTCTGGCGAGGTAAAATAAAGGAAATAGAAATAGGGGGATAGGGCAAAAAGGCAAAATTCATCTAACAAAACAAACGAACAGTTGATAGGAAAAATTTAACGCATCTTTAAGCCGGGATTTACATTACAAATTGAATCTATTCATTCAATGCTAAGCTTTCTTCTTCAATATCAACAGCAAATAGGCGAAGAGAAGCGAAAACAAAAAAAACACCTGAAATAAAACTTAATATTACGTGAAACAGCATAACACCGGAAGGTAGCGTGCTGTGAAATGGAAACAGATTGAAATGAAAAGGAAATTCAGTTGTTAAGGGTAAGTTATACAAAACTACACGGTTGTGTATACTTCTGTGGAACGCTCATGGCGTTTTTATTTTTAATGAAATAACAAAGTTGAAGCAACCCAAATACGGTTCACCGGAAATATTATTCGGCCCCCGGAGGAGAAAAATTTAAATCTAACAATCAAAGGCTCTATGCTAAGCTACCAGAAAACACACAGCATACCCGGTAATACACCTGCAGTGTCAAGCCAACACCATCCATTACACCGACATTGGGCCTAGGGCACCATATTTGTTCGCTCAGGTAATGGTCAACAGACTAATCCCGTCCGTTTGTTCCTTATGAGTTAACTGATCGGGCAGGGGTTCTGCTCACTAAAAGAGGATGGATCGATCGTGGGCAGGTTGAGATTTCCCGCACCCCCCATATCACCGACCAAATCGGTCGGTGGTTGGCCAAGATCCTGCATCGATTGCATCTTTTCCAGCACGATCTGAAACCGGTCCCGCTTCTCCTCAGCACTGTCGTCAGCCTTTTCCTTTTCCAGCTCTGCGCAGACTTCTTTCATCAGCTCTAGCTGCTTCTCGTACCGTTCTTTATCCTCCTTGGCTAGGGTAGCACCATGTTCCGCTAACCATGGTGGGTACTTAGCGACCAGATCCCGCATACTCGGCAACAACACGTCGGCCGACAGCAAGCTCTGCATCATATTTTGCATGAACGGTAGAAATGCGTTGTTTTCACCCGTCGCGTTCAGATCGATGTTGCCGAACATGTTGGCTACATCTTCCGGGCTGAATGGAGTCTGCAGGTTATCTCGACCCTCGCTCATCGCTTTTAATGCATCGCTAATACTTTGGCTAATCGAAGGATCCAGCGTGTTGACCGGGGCTGCTTCCGCCGCTTCAGGCGCACCTTCCGCACGTACCGCCATACCGGCCGCTTCTGCGATTCGTTGGAATCCGAGCATTATCTGATCGCTGTCAACCTTCTCGCCCCCACCGAATAACGCAGCCATATGCTGTTCAAACATTTTCGCTTGTTGGCTGTAAGGAAAAAAATTGAATTAATTAACATATGATAGTGAACTTACGTCCTAACGGGGGATGATGCTCGGAACCGTAACGGTACTTCATAAATTCTTCATTCCAAAGTTGCTCCGTTGGTGGATCTTCGTACAGCTCGCTCTGTTCACCCGCAGCACTATCAGTGGTCTGTTTTTTTGGTTCATCCTTCTGTTTATTGAAATCTTCTAGCGCACCTGTAATGTAACGGGTCGGGACATTGGGAATCATTATATAATTTGCACACACACACCCCGTTTTCCGGACACTATACAATATTGCGGTACTTACTGTCGAGCAAATCGTCCAATTCTTTGTCCCGCGAGCTGTCTTCGGTCGGTTTCTTAGATTCCGCCATTGGTTATACTACGTTTTGGTTTTGCGCTAGAACGACTACTCGGCGGGGACAGGAGATTAAACTATGCGGCAACCATAGGTGTACTATTGTACACCGTCCAAAAATTACTTCCTTTTTGCACGGGAACGTATCGAGAAAAACACGCACTGGGAATCTGATGCAAGATGAGAAATGAGCTGTCAAACTTCGGCAAACGTCGGGGAAAAACATGAACTTCGGGAAAACGGATGATGACCAGCACTCGACCCGACATACTAAACACGGCAGGGAAAACCTTCGTTAAATTACGTGGCACCGTTGACAGTTGTGGTGACACAATCAAAATAGACACTTTCATTTACGTACGTGGATATCAGCAAGGAAACAAAATTGTGTGTGCTCAACTCGAAAAAAGAATTTTCCCGAGTGCCGTTTGTGTATTTGCGTACCCAGAATTATGTTAATTGCCCAACAGTGAATTCACATTGTGTGGAGTTCTTGCGTCGGTAAACTGCTGATAGTAACAGAGCGAAAAGGTCAGTTGTGTGGGAATGCGCAAACCAAAAGATCCAACTCACCAACTGTGTTCGTGTGTGATGGCTTAAAACTGGCTGGAGAAAAAAATAGCTTCTCCCTAACATATCGGTTGTGATTCTTTGCAGAAAAGATTGTGTATTTTGGAATAAAAAGTTACGTGGGCGACATAATCCAACAGCATGAATCCGCAACTTGCGTACGGGCAATATCCGCCACAAACTTGGCCACAACAGCAAGTTGCCCCACAGGCGGGAGGACCCCCACCAGCGCCGATGCCTAGCATGAATGGAACACAACCCAATGTACGTAACAGATTAATGGAATTGTATAAATGAACAACATAAAACAGTTTCCTTAACGTATCTCTTTTTTTAATAACAGCATCAATTGTCCAACCAGATGCAAAATATGTCTTTATCGGGTCCTCCACCACCTCAGCAACAACAGGGTCCTCCAAAAATGGGTGTACCCAATGCGAATGGTCCCGCCATGGCCGCACCCCTACCATCGTCTAATTTTTCGAATCAACAGCCTCCTATGGTACGTCCACCGTCGACCGGGGGCCCAGCACCGGCTGGATATGGTCCACCTTCTCAGCAACAACCGGCACCACAGGGCCCGCCCATGATGAGTAATGGACCATCAGGGCCACCGCCTGCCGGTGGTGTTAGACCTCCGGCACCAATGACCGGTGGATACGGTCAAAGCAATGGGCATCAAATGGGTGCTTCCGCTCAGCAGTTTGGAGCAGCCGTGTCACCGATGGCCGCACCTGGTGGAGGACCTCCACGCCCTGGTCAACCTTTTCCACCTCAGCCGGCCAGTTTTCCACAACAACCGCAACCTACTGGATATCCAGCTGCTCCTGGTGGTGGTGCACCGCCACAAACACAAGGTGGTCCATATGGTGGACATCTTGGCGGTCCAGCGCCTCTCCAGCCACAGCAACAATTCCCAGGATCGGGGCTGCCTGGACAACAAATGCCTCCGCAGCAACAGCAGCAGCCACCCCAAGGATATCCGGTCCAGCCGGGTCAGGTGCCACCAATGGCCGGCGGTCAAATGCCTCCTCGAGTATATAATGTAAGAGATCTTCAAATTGGTAAAAAAATAACACATAACTCAGCAGATTGATTGTTCCTTTTTGTCCCACAGCAAATGCCGCCCGGTGCGGGTTATAATCAAATGCCTCCCATGGCTGGCCAACCTCACCAGCAGCAGCCACCCCAGCATCAGCTTCATCAACATCAACAGCAGGGGTACCATCAAGGTGGACCAGCGGGTATGATGGGTGGTCACTATCCAGCACCACCCCCAGTACCACAGCAGAAGCGTCTCGATCCAGAAACGATGCCCAACCCGATTCAGGTGATGGTGGAGAACCAGGATAACTGTGGTGGTATCTTTTCCACCAGTCAGCCCGGTCAGTTGCCACCGCTCGTGACGACCAAGTTCGTCACGCAGGACGAGGGCAACACCAGCCCACGCTTCGTTCGTTCGACGATGTACAACATTCCGCAAACGGCCGATATGATGAAGCAAAGCGCTGTCCCGTTTGCGCTTATCATTTCGCCCTTTGCACGCACGGTCGAGGGTGAATTGCCGATCCCGATCGTGGACTTTGGCGAGATGGGCCCGATCCGGTGCATCCGCTGCAAAGCATACATCTGTTCGACGATGCAGTTCCTGGACGGAGGTCGTCGCTTCCAGTGTCAATTTTGTAAGGCAACGACCGAAGTGCCGCCCGGATACTTTCAGCATCTCGATCACACCGGGCAGCGTATGGATAAGTACGAGCGGCCGGAACTAGTGCTCGGTACGTACGAGTTTGTCGCGACGAAGGAATACTGTCGCAACAGTACGCCACCCAAACCGCCCGCAATGGTGTTCCTGATCGATGTGTCGTACAACAACGTCAAGTCGGGGCTGGTGCAGCTTTTGTGCGCCCAGATGAAGAACATTATACGCCACCTGCCGGTAGATCAGAACCAGCAGCGTACGTCGATGAAGGTCGGCTTCATCACGTACAACAGTTCGGTGCATTTTTACAATCTGAAAAGTTCGCTCGCCCAACCGCAGATGATGGTGGTGGGTGATTTGCAGGAGATGTTTATGCCACTGCTCGATGGGTTCCTGGTAGATCCGGAGGAGTCGGCTACCGTGATCGATGCACTGATGGAACAAATCCCGAAAATGTTCGGTGATACGCGCGAAACGGAAACGATTTTGCTGCCGGCTCTGCAGGCCGGTGTGGAAGCGCTGAAAGCATCGGAATGCGTTGGCAAACTGTACGTGTTCCATTCGTCGCTGCCGAACGCGGAAGCACCGGGCAAGCTGAAGATACGTGACGATCGCAAATTGCTGGGTACGGATAAGGAAAAAACGGTCCTAACACCGCAATCGACCGTCTACAACATGCTGGCGCAGGAATGTGTGTTGGCCGGTGTTTCGGTGGATCTGTTTGCGTTCAACAATGCGTACATCGATTTGGCGACGATCGGACAGGTGGCTCGTTTGACCGGTGGCGAAGTTTACAAGTACACTTATTTCCAGGTACGTTGAGCGGTAATCAACACGAATCGGTTAGCGGATTTCTTATTGAAACGAACTTTCCTGTTCTTTTTAACAGGCGGATATAGACGGTGCACGGTTGGTGAACGATCTGCTGAAAAACATTTCGCGCCCGATCGCATTCGATGCGGTGATGCGCGTACGCACCTCGACTGGTGTCCGTGCAACCGACTTTTACGGTCACATGTTTATGTCGAACACGAAGGATATGGAAATTGCCAGCATCGGTAAGGCAGTGCCGCTAGATAATGTAACGTTTTGATTTTCTTAAACATTCGCGTTAAAATTTCAGATTGCGACAAGTCCGTGTCGGTGGAAATTAAACACGACGATAAGCTTACGGATGAGCTGGTGCTGATACAGGTGGCGCTATTGTACACCTCGTGCTCCGGTGTTCGACGACTACGCGTTCACAATCTGAACCTGAAGATGTGCACGTCGCTGTTGGATTTGTTCCGCTGTTGCGATCTCGACACCACACTGCTCTACTTCGCCAAGCAGGGGCTTACCAAGCTGATGGACAACAATCCGAAGGCGGTAAAGGATGCAATTGTGCACCGTGCGGTACAGCTGCTCGCCTGCTACCGTAAGCATTGCGCTTCACCGACCTCATCCGGCCAGTTAATTCTTCCGGAGGGTATGAAGTTGTTGCCGCTGTACGTGAACTGTCTGCTGAAGAACGATGCATTCTCCGGCGGGTCGGACATTTCCATCGATGATCGTTCGTACGTGATCTACTACGTGATGAGCATGGATTTGCCCACCTCGGTGCATTATTTCTATCCGCGCTTGATTCCGCTGCACGATGTGAACGTGGAGGGTGGCGATGCGGTCCCGGCGGCCATTCGTTGTACGGGCGATAAGATGCTTGAGGACGGTGCATACATTTTGGGTGAGTTGATATTGATGTACACTAGTTTTACT
Organism: Anopheles marshallii; assembly: GCF_943734725.1. Classification (NCBI taxonomy): domain Eukaryota; kingdom Metazoa; phylum Arthropoda; class Insecta; order Diptera; family Culicidae; genus Anopheles; species Anopheles marshallii. Next base: position 24,795,053 of record NC_071327.1, read on the forward strand.
AGTGTTGGGCTTAATGCTTGATAAGAATCATTCATGTGAAACTTAAGTGGAGAATTTTTCAAATCAACGAGCCGAGATTCACTCAACACTATGTCTTACTAATGATTTATTTATATGTGGTTTTCTCTTTCTCAGAAAATGGTGTTCATATGTTCTTGTGGTTGGGATTGTCGCTGTCGTCCGAATTTACCCAATCGGTGTTTGGAGCACAGTGCACGCAGCAGATTGATACTGATCGTACGGGTTTGCCAGTATTTGATAATGCTCTTTCGAAGCGTATACGGGGTATCGTTGACAAGATCCAGGAGCAGAAGCGTCGTTGCATGCGAGTAAGTACATACCGATCGATCGCGCGTTGTTGATCTAAGTTCGTAAAATTGTTGAATACAAACAGGGTAATCAATTTCCGGTTTAATTTGTTCCTTCTTTCCTTCTTTCAGCTAACGCTCGTTAAACAGCGTGACAAACTCGAAAGTGTATTGCGCCACTTTTTGGTAGAGGATCGTGGCACTACCGACGGGTCGGTGAGTTACGTAGACTTCCTCTGTCACGTGCACAAAGAGATTCGGCAAATGCTGAGCTAGCTGGCCAACACCACTAGCAATGGTAATGCGAGCAGCGGTGGCAATATAGCAAGCAGTTTTTTCTCGGTCGGAAGGTTTAGATTTAACAACGGCAATGGTGGTACCAGCAGCGTCAAAACGGCTATCACTGCTGCTTCTACTATTAATACTACTTACAATACTACACGCAACACTGTTATGGCCAATTGTATCCATCCCGATAGCGGAGCCCGAACCAACGACGTAAATGGTAATGTGACCATGCATCATGCGCAACCATCTGTGACCGGTGGTGTGCACGTCGGAAGGGAACCAATTTCTCTCTCAGGACAGCATGCAAAGGCGAACAACACTTTCGACGGTACTTCGGTGCCACCAAACAATCGTTCAAAATTTATGAGTACAACACGTTGCGAAGGATATGTTGGGAGTCGCATTGCTTCCCGTTACGATGAGGACGAGGAGGATGACGATGGTGGTGCTGGTGGTGAAGATGTGGACCCCGATGATACCATTCCGGAGGAAGACGAGGAGGCAGAGGAAGATGTGGATGAGCAGGGAAATAATACGGTGCAGCAATGCGGAGCATCATGGCATCATCAACGTCCGTCTGTCCAATCGTCCTCTCAACAATTGCAATGCTCACGTCAGGAATATCGTGGAAGCGTCTCGCAGACACGTACCCGTGCAAATCGCTATCGACGCGCCTTCGGTGGCAGGTGGTAGGATGGCGTGCGGTACACACTTGGTGAGGAGTTTTGGTCAATTGTTTCACCAACAGGAAAAATTAGCTCTTTAGGTATTTTGTTATATTTGTCAGTTTTTTAGAACAATCAAGTGTATGCGAAAGTTCTTCTTTATTTTACAACGGTTCAGTTTCACTTCCAATAGCCTTTTTTGTATTTGTGTTATATTTAATATTTTTTAGTCCCACGATATATCGATATGGATGCGATTTGATTTAATCAATATTATGCAATGGTTCAGATAAACCGAATGCCATCATATAATGGGCTATACTAATGATTTTTCGATGATCACGTTTAACTGTTTCGTCTGCCTCGGTAGAACCATTCCGGTAATTTGGAAAGTGTGACCAGTAAATGCACAGATGGAAACTGGAACTGGTCTATTGAGAGAGGCAATTCGGCAGAATGGGAAACACTTTCGGAAAGGTGCACAGCAGCAGACACGTAAGATTGTATGTTGATATCGATTTATGAATCCAATGGTATATTATAAATAGCGAAATATATACAATTAGATCTTTAGTTGCATTCTTCTTAATTCGAAAAGCGGCCACCTTTACTGGTCCTCCACCGCACATTCGCTTCCGCTGTGGCCGTTTTTTGTTTTTCGCTTCATCTTTTTGAGACGCTTTGAAATAGCAGCCGGAGTCACCTGCAGCGTCGTTGCCATTCCTTCCAGTGTTTGTGTCCGATCACGGTCCAGCAGTGCCTCTATTGCGGAATCTTCAAACTTTTTCGGTTGCCCAGGTCGTTGGTTGTCTTCCAGGTTGAAATCTCCAGCCTTAAAGCGTGCAAACCACTTCCGACAGGTTTGCCCTGCCAGTGCATGCTCGCCGTATGTGTCCAACAGTTCCCGGTGACTTTCGGCGGCTGTGTTTCCTTTGAAAAACAAATGCAGCAATACGCCACGCAGAAACAATTTACTCGGCACAAAACAGGACACTCGTGAACCGTTGCGTTGACTGCACATAACTATCATGCCTCTTGTAAACAAAAATATGCTTCAAAGCATACCCACACAGTCAAAATGTTGGACATTCAACACATTTCTTTTGTGTACGAGTGTGAAGGAAGACAGTGAAGGATTGAATAAGCAAGGGCAGCCTTTTCGCTGATTAGTGGTGACTGACATCCGATTAAGCAGCTATGTTGATTGCATCTTCATTTCAATACGCTTTTTTGGGGCTCAAGTCGTAAAATAGGATACTTAAATAGCATTATTATTTAATATAGTTTTTTAAAGATTATTTTAAGCTATGTGGATGTTCTTTACGAAAAAAAAATTAAAGTTTTGATTTAGTTTGAATTGACGTTTTGTAACTAAACATCAATTTCGGAAGGTTTGCCCCCGAGTGGGCGTCCCACTGTGATGTCCTTGGTGTGACATTCAACATTTCAAGATCGGTGAAAATTTTACCAAACAGACGTTGGAAACAATAATCTTGTGCCGCTTGCCATCATCCTTATCGGTGCGCTCGTACATTGATTTCCGGGCGAATCCAACGTGAAATTGGTTCTATTGTACCGTCCTGCAAGAAGATTATCTCACCTGCTATCGACCGGAAAAATGGCTCTCAACAAGCTAAGCATTGAAAACGTCGATCTGAAGGGCAAACGGGTGTTTATGCGGTAAGTTTTTCCATTCCGGGGGTGGAACAAATCGATTCCTTTTCAAAGTAGGCTAATTATATGTGCTCTCCTCCGAAACAGTGTCGATTTTAATGTCCCAATCAAGGAGGGCAAAATTACCAGCAATCAGCGTATTGTGGCCGCACTCGACAGCATTAAGTTTGCGCTCGAAAAGGGTGCGAAATCGGTTGTGCTTGCGTCCCATCTTGGGCGCCCGGATGGCAACAAGAACGTGAAGTATACGTTGGCCCCGGTTGCGGACGAGCTAAAGAAGCTTCTTGGGCGTGATGTAACGTTCCTGAACGATTGCGTCGGTGCCGAGGTGGAAGCGGCCTGTAAGGATCCGGCGGCCGGGTCGGTTATTCTGCTGGAAAATGTCCGCTTCTACGTGGAGGAGGAGGGCAAGGGTGTGGACGCTAGTGGCAATAAGGTAAGCGGTAGCGAAAAAAGGACAGCAGCTCGAAGCTTATCACCATCGCAACGGGTCGTTGCAGCGGTATAAAAATAGGAGCAAATTGTGCTTTGTTTACTACGATTTGGCATTTGGACGATTTCGCGTCCAACCCAAAAACCATCCGTTGCATAATAATAATGTTCTCCCCCTTTTGTCTCACGGATGCCCCGCAGGTCAAAGCCGACAAAGATAAGGTGAAAACATTCCGCGAAAGTTTGGCCAAGCTGGGCGATGTGTACGTGAACGATGCTTTCGGTACGGCTCACCGTGCCCACAGCTCGATGATGGGCGAGGGTTACAGCCAGCGGGCGGCCGGTTTACTGCTCAACAAGGAGCTCCGTTACTTCTCGCAAGCCCTGGATAACCCACCGAGGCCGTTCCTGGCCATCCTGGGCGGTGCCAAGGTTGCGGACAAGATTCAACTGATTGAGAACCTGCTGGACAAGGTGAACGAGATGATCATTGGCGGTGGCATGGCGTTCACCTTCCTCAAGGTACTAAACAATATGGAGATCGGCGGTTCACTGTTCGATGCCGAAGGCGCCAAAATCGTGCAGAACCTCGTCGACAAGGCCAAGAAGAACAATGTGCAGCTTCATCTGCCGGTTGACTTCGTGACCGGTGACAAGTTCGCGGAGGATGCAGCGACCGGTACGGCGACGGTTGAGGGCGGCATTCCGGCCGGTCATCTTGGGCTCGACATTGGGCCAAAGTCACGTGAAGCATTCGCGGCCCCGATCGCCCGGTCGAAGATTATCGTCTGGAACGGACCGCCCGGTGTGTTCGAGTTTCCGAACTTTGCCAACGGTACGAAGTCGCTAATGGATGGCGTTGTGGCCGCCACGAAGGCGGGTACGGTGTCGATTATTGGCGGCGGTGATACGGCTTCGTGCTGCGCTAAGTGGGGCACCGAATCGCAGGTGTCGCACGTCTCCACCGGTGGTGGCGCATCGCTGGAACTGCTCGAGGGCAAAGTGCTGCCGGGTGTGGACGCACTCAGCAGTGCGTAAAACCCTTGCCGGCTGATGTTAATCCATTAAGCATTAAAGGTCACTGTCTCGTTATTATAATAATGTATTGTAGCAAGTTTTGTGTATTACAGCCGCCATGTCGTTAAAGTACCCATCTCACACCACCCTCTCCAGGGGGAACGATTAACCTGACGATTCGGCGAAAACCGGATCGCAGATTGTCGATGTAAAAGAATAAAACGTCTCGACGTCAAAACTTTTGAGGTTTCTTCCTCGTGGAATAGGCATGGGTTTTCGCAACCGAACTTGTTAATTCAGGAAGAAAACTGGATGCTGCCGGAAATGAAAGCGCTCTACGCAGAGACTTGCCTAACAGAACGATTAAGCTAGTTCTCTGAGCAAATATCGTAAATATGAAGACCGCACTCTTCCATCTTTTCGGACGAGCTTAACAATGAAATAACTTCACTATTATTTAGTTTAAACAGTGAACATTCTTGTTGAATTTATTGAACAATATGCTAGCTAAAGCACCGAGTTATGCGCTACGTTCATCTGCTGCAAATCTTCGAGGAGTCGATTTTTTCCCTTCGCATCGTACGTTGTTGAGGTTATAATTCTATTCGAGCGGCCTTTTTGTATCTGTACGTGAAGTTGGTAAGGAAATGGGTTATATTGAAATTTCGCACTGTTTGCCATTGCGTATTTTTACTTACGAATTATGCGATATGTGATATTATCGCTGCGAAAACATACAATATGTTGTATGCTTCCAAGGTGGCCAGAACATTGGTTATCCATTTGGATACAGCGATTGTAAATCGAAGACACAATTCTTGGTGCAATGGCGATTGCTTTCGACGCGTGCATGCAGCACGTCCACACGGCTTGAAGTTTTCGTAGGAAAGACGGGTTTTGGACCAAAGAAGCCAAAATGCCGGCATACAAACTTAACAGTGCCCAGGTGACAGAATTTGCTGGTAAACAAGGTTAACAAGCTCTAAACAAGGCCGTTGCAAGGTTTTACGCAACCAATTTATAGTTTTTTAACCAACCACAGTAAAAATGACCATCCCAAAAACCACCGTGGTACACGGGTTTAACGGTTATAATTTGCATTTGCTTTGTAACATTTTTGGAATCGTACATAAATTAAAATAAATGCCGGATAACTAAATACGCCAACTGGGTGTTCTTTCATCAATGAACAACTTGCCGGAAAATAAGGTATGGCAATGTGGCAGTTGAAGTTTAAAGCGTGTGGTACCCCATGTGTCAAAGTGCTGCTTTTCTTCCACCAGCTAGTTTCGCTACTTGCTCCTAGATGACGTGCACTTTTGAATAGAACGTTTGCAACTGCGATGTAAAGTTACAAAGTTATTGTAGGGCAATAAAACAAAGCAGTAATTTATCGTGACACTAAACAGTTTGAATTCCCACAAAAGAAACATGAAAACATGTCAGCAAATGTTCTATGTTTCTTTCACGATTCTTCTGGATTAACAAGTATTCAATCAATCACACCGTTTAAAATGGTTGAATTGATTCATTTTATATTACTGTAACAGTATGGTCTTTTTCTCAAACGGTGAAGAAGTTGAAATGACTTGGGCTAGAATTGCTTGCTTCATCTCTTCAACATGATCTTCCACGTTTTGTTGTAGAACAATCTATCCATGTAATTAACAGTACAGTAAACTTTCTCATTCTAGTAAGTTTTTAAGTTGAATTTGCATTTCTTTTTGGTTTTCTTTTTTAAAATAACCCCAAGGAACCACACGATGCGCGCATACCATTTTCCTGCCATTCAGCCATTGAGTACAGGGATAATTGGGTTATGTAATTGAATTTCGTTGACAGTTCCCAAATTGTAATGAAGGGTGTGTGTTTCTAGTAAGAACCCAAATGTTGTACAATCTAACTGCATGTGTAGGATTTCATGTTTGAATAAATCGTAATTTCATGATCATTTCATATCTTTATTTTGCCATTTCGATCTATATAAAAATAAATACTTAACTTTCTTTCGTTACAGCTATTCTGCAATTGGGGGGAGGTGTGTGTTATAACAACAAACTGTTCCACTTTTATCGGCCCGCAACTTACAGCATGTGCGTAAGGAGAGCGGCCCAAACACGGTGCGTTTTCATATTATGCGCGCTTTTCATTAGCTTTCTATATTTGTGAATTCGTTTCCTTTTTGTTTCCTCTAGTTTAATAATTATCTACAATAGCAGCAGTAAACTTGTATGTTTTTTTCAGATTTCCATCTATAACACCCTGCACTTTATAGTGTGTGTGTGTTTATTTCATCTTATGCACCATGTTTAGCACGTGTACGTGCGAACTTCCTTTGTCTCTTGGGTGTATTAGCCTTCACTCTATTTACACATCTCTCCATCATCATCCATAACAAACTGTTCAGCACAAAAACACAAACTAACGAAAGGCCTCTCTTCTCTATTGCCATAGCAACAAAACCTATGTTGATTCAACATTCCGTACTACCCCCATCGTTCTCTCATCACATAGCCTTTGCATTCGTTTAACGTCTCCTTTGATACGTGTCTTCTCCACCGTTCACAGCACCTTCTAGAGAAATAAATCGAAACAATACAAAAACTACTCCGGATATTCAGACATGGTATTGTGCCACGTGTTTCACGTTATCCTTTTACCACCCTTTTTACTAATGCGCGTAAATCTGGTTTCCCACTCGAAGAATAGTAAAGAAATAGAGTAAGACCCTACGAAAGATGAAATGATTTAAGATGAAAAGTTCGCTAAAGTCCTAATTATAAAGGAAGTATAAGTCCCATTCTTCGGGCAGCTTGTAAGCTACTACACGCACTAAAAAATCCGATTCCGACTGTAAATTTGCCTTTTTTCTGTCGTTTTAGTTTAGTTTGTCTATCTAATATCCTTGTTTTAGTGCACCTACAGAAAAAGAAAACAAGGATAAAGTAACTATCGGCTTGCTAGATCTGCCTCACTATTACTCTCTCTCTCTCGTGCTATCTCGCTCAAATGAATGTAATAAGATGAATGAAAGGAAATGTAAGAAAGCAGTAGTGTACAAGATGTTTTACTGTTAGGTGATAATTGTTGAAATATTACACTCCCTCTCCTTCCCATCCGCAATACTTTCCCTTCTGGTGATGGATCTATTTCGCTGATAGAGGCAGTTAAAAGATGCAGCAGTTTACGTTTTACAAAAAAGCTATATCGTGTGCCGATATATTTCAGAAATTGATGTGTTATACAGCGCAATGCAGTAAAGTTACACTGAGAGAACTAATATACTTAGCGTCACAGAGAGAAGGATGGAAAATAGTAACTAGGTCCGTCATTTATGTGTCACTGCAAAACATGAAGAGATACAGTATGGAAAAGTATAGTAGCGGTAACCAATATCTTTATCTCGCATTAACTGTTAGTGCATGATCTCATTGCAATTGATTCCGTCCATCAATGGGTTTGCACGAGCTTTTCCAGATTTTTTTTGGGGAAAGGTTCGGAACCGGACAGGAACTAATAGTGTGTGAGAAATGTTTACGTAATTCGACCATTTAGAGTTACCGTATTGCGTTGGGAAGGAAGGTGTTTACGATAAAAATGTATTTATGATAGAAACAAAGTATATTCGTTGTTGATTGGACTAGAAAAGCAAAATAATTCTTAGGTAATATAAAAAATAAGAACTGCTAATGTTACGCCCTACATTTGTTAGTCTTTTTTATAACATTTTTCGTGTGATGTGTAAAAAAGTTTTACTGAGCCATGCACCGGAGCTCAGTAGTGTTTGTGATGCGCCGCCAGCCACTACCAAATTACTGCCCTTGTAGTAAGCATCGAAAAGCTAAAATCATCGCCGTCTCAAACTGTATGTGTGTGTTTTAACTGTAGAACATATCTCGTTGTTCAGAAGAATCAGGATTTGGGTGTGATGTAGCGTTGAAGAATTGACAAATTAGTCCTACTACAATATACGCCATTTAAAGGTTAAGTATGAAACATAAATTTCTTTGGAACAGAGGCATGTCGTCCATGAGGCTGATTCTTTGAAAAGCGAAGGATTATTATTCTTGCATTGTGTACACTAACATACCACCCTTCGGGCGGTTCAGTTCTCGGTGGCATCGTATTTCACTGGACACGCCGGAATGTTTGATTCTACTTGAAGCTGGTAATACTCTTCTGCAGGAGCAGCACGAAATGAAAGCACCATGTATCTTAAAAAATACTGAAACTTCTATCAAATACAAGCGATGACGGGTAGGGCAGGCAGTGGTGTTCGAGAATACGATGAAGCATGCTGAATCTTTTCGTGCTTACTATTAATGTAGGGAGAAAACACGGTAGCTAGGGCGGTTTGGAGGTTGAAGTCCGTATTTCTCTCCGCAGTCCGGAAAACGGAACATATAAAGCACAAAATGGAGAATGTTTTCCGGTGAATGAAAAGAAGAATGAATGTTTCGTTAAGAATTTGACTGCATGATTATATGTGTGCGTAATATTTATGTACCGGATCTACTAAAACTTGGTTCAAATAAGGGAGCTTAAGTTACGTGTGGATACTATTTAAATAGGAAATAATTGATTTTTAAAATGATACAGCAAAGAAACTAATAAAGGTGGATAAACGACGTGGGGGCGACCATGATGAAACGAACTGGGTAAAACTACCCAAATTAACTTCAACCCGGATTAGGATCTGGTCCTCGCGCTCACACTAACTCACTAGTGGTTAGCGTCTAATTACAACAAACCACCTTTGCGTCCAAACAACAGCGAACTAATCGTACCGTACACGCTCTGACCAAGCGAACGACTTTCCTCCTTGGCCGTTGTTTGTGGTGCCGTTGTCGTTGATGGTGCTGCCGCGGCTAATTGCTGCTGTTGGTTCCTACGACCATCCTTGCCGCTTCCACCACTAGCCGTCTTTGCTGTTGGTTTGTTAGCCACCGTGCCAAGGTCGGGTCGCACGCCGGGCCGATTGGAACCATTCACTGTGCCCAAATCCGGTCGCTGGGAGCCACCGTTGGCGCCATTTAGTAGATTGCGGCGTGATTTTTGTCGCTGCATCTGCTTCAGTCGTGCCGCCGTCGTTGGTGAAGCTGTAGCAGCCACCGAACTACCCATCGTTTCCTTTGTACGCGGTTCCGATTCGAAGCTGGCGACGGACGAGCTGTCAGAATCGGAAGACATGGCCGTACTGATACCGCTGCTAGCACCGGACGATGAAGCCATACTCTTAAGGCTATCGTGCGACAGGCCCTTCGTCAGTACGGCTTTGATAGTTTCCTTATCGATCGTTACGAGGTCGTCCTGGTGTTGCTGCTGCTTACGTAGGTGCTTCAGGCTGGTCAGCTGTGCCATTGGGCTGCGACCACGACCGGTTGCTGCTGCAGTGTAGAGTGCGGATGTACCGTGCAGGGCAAGCGGACTGATGCCCGGTGGATGCTGGGGCGGTAGCATTATGTTCTCCAGCCCGATGCTCTCAACCTTCTCCATGATCTTGATAGAGCGCAGCGCTTTCTTTTCGAGCCGGGACAGAGCGACCTTGTTGCGGGATATGATTCTCGATGGTCGATCCGCTGGATCGGTATTGGAACCATGGGCCACGCTACCACTTGCACTGCCGGTAGAGGCCGTGAATCGTTTGCGCAAGATGTCAGCAGTCGATGCGAGCAGACCGGATAGCAATGGTGGTTCCGGTGACATAGAACGAGTAGGTGAGCCATCTGTAAAAATAAACGAAACGCACTTATTATTCTGAGCTCTTCTAAATTAATCCTAGGATTTTTGCACTTACCGGGACTATTGCAAGGTGTCACCGTCGGTGAAAAGTTGGGCCCGGCTGGCGTATTAAGTGCACTGGGTGTGACCGCTTTGATGCCCCGTTCGTTCAACATTGAGGCCAGTCCCATGTTTACGCTGAACGTCGAGCAGGAATTGCGACGCGACAGACTTGAGCGTGGTGTTGAAGGAGCCGTCGGTTGCCGCGTTGGACACTCGGACGTCATCTGGGAGGACATTTGCGAAGGCGGCAAGCTGAAGGTGACTGCCGTCGTACCGTCATCCGGATGTAGTACGGTGCTATTGGTGTACGTGTATGTGCAGCCGAATGATTGGAACCGCTTGCCGGGGTGGTCTTCAGTATCTTCGTCCTCTTCGACGTCCGAAAGCGAGTATGTCTGCAGACCGAGTTCGTCCAGTCCGCGTCCTCCCCGTATCGTGACGCCGGGACGCTCCTCGAGCAGGCCGCTCAGCGTTGGTGTTGCCAGCCGAGACCAGTGATGAAGCGTTTGCGAGCCCTCGATTGGTTTCACAATCTGCAGCTTCTCTGGAAGACGCCACTGACCATTACCGCTACCCGTTGCCGATGATGAAAGTCCCGAAAGTCCGGACGAACCGGTCGACATAATACTGTCCGGTGTGCGGCATCCAAGCGGTATGCCCGTCGGTTGCTCGTCGTAGCTGTATGTGCCCAGCGGTGCGTGTTGCAACATCGCGCGCCTAGCAAGAACTTCCGCCGGAGTAAGACGTTTAAGCGCTGCCTCCAGATCCTTCGCCCCAGGCGCTCCCGGTATACCCGTTTGTGCAGGTCCTGGATAACCATCCTCGGAATCGGCAGTAAGACTCTCGCGCGAGTAAGATCGGCCACCGAGTGAACTGCCACCGCCGTACATTGTGCTGTACACGGAAGAACTGCTCTTGTACGAATGTGTCATTGTCGTTATTCCGGCATTGCCGCTACCATTACCAGTAGTACCACCCAGTCCGGGATAGACGTACGGTGCCATGCGTGGCTGCGAAGAGGAACTCATCGTCATCGAACCGAGTTGCGAGAAACTATCACTGAATCCGTTCGGATTTGCACGACTAGCAGAGCGCACGGTTTCAAACACTTTTCGGTAGCCGGGTAGTTGTTGCTGTGCTCCCGAGCCGGACATTAGGCCACCCATCATGGAACTACTACCGAGCCCACCGCCACGCACCGAATCAATACCCGAATCCAGACTGTGCTCCGAGTACAGGGATGTTTCCATCAGTTCCGATTGTAGCGAATCCGGTGCGACGGGCATTCCCGTAATACCGGGAATAAGTGAACTGCGTGCGAGCGGTTGGGAGCGTTTGCGTTGACGGCGAAGTTGTTCTTGGGTTTCCTGCAGCAGGTTTAACACTTCCTGGTAGCGTAGCTTGAATTCCGCCAGCTCGCCCGCTAGGAGGTTCTGATTTTCTTTGGTGATGCTTAGCAGCGAGGACGCCTCCTCGTTCTCTGATGTCATCTGATGCAGTCGTATCTCGGCCTCCGCGAGCCGCCCTGTAAGACTAATGATCTGTTCATGCTGCAGCCGGTTCTCCTCCTTCAGTCGTTCGAGTTCCAAATCTGCGAAATGTATAGAGCACGGTTAGAGTGCTGGCAAACTTTGTGATCTAGTGAGTGATACTTACTTAAACCATCAAACTCGCTGTTGGCCGTGGTGAGCTGGTTCGCGATATCCGCCATCAGCCTGCGTTCCTGCTCCTCGCACTCGTCCGTTTCTTTCACTAGCTGGGCGGTTTCAGTGCGCAAGGATTTGTTTTCGTCCTCCAATTGCTTAACCTTCCGCTGCAGCAGCTCCAGGTTGATCGACTTCGATGCCGTCGGTGTGACTGTGTAGGAAAAGAACATGCGACGAATTAGAACTAGTCGCAAGGTTCTTGCAAATTTCGAACGCTCTCCGGGGAGATGGAGAATAAGGTGAGCGAAACCATCGCGTGAGAATCAAATTGACCCGTACATAAAAATCGAAAACAAAAGCACTTCGTCGCAGTTGTTGCTGCTACTACCGATAAGCTGTTAGCACTGGGACGCTGGTAACACGGCAACATCATCGAACGGACCAACGCCATCGATGGATTTTTGCTTATCGCTTTGTTTTCACTGTGCAGAAAGCACTAGTACGGCTGCTACTATTTCCATATAGAGACAAGCCCCTGCAAGGCTTGACCAACCGATTCGTGGCTGGTTGCTTTCTTCACTTGCTTGTCCTGTTCACTCTGGAAACAGTCCATCAGCAACAGCCCGGGACTTCATGGACGAGGTCGATGATTATCAATCGAAACCCATCACATCCTCGGGGAGATGATGCACACAAGCGTTGCACAGAAACACACACCCACACCCCGATTGAAGCGTTTTCAACTGCGAACAGAACACCTTTCCGACTGGACGGATGGATTCATATGGCACACGCGATGGGGCATGGATTTCATAACAGGCGTAGAAAATATACGAGCTTCCCAGCTTTTGCTTGCTTTCTCTATTGATTTTCAGTTTTTTTGGGGTGATTTCTATTTATTTTTGTTTTGCTTGTTTGGCGCATTCCGAGGACTTGGAAGGACGATTACAACACAACAAGAGCAAACCACACACGCGACTAAACTGTTACCAAATACGCGCCCCAGGTCGAGAAAAAAAGGGCACACTAAACATATTTCATCGATTTTTAGCTCGATATAATTCCATTACCCTGAAGAGAGAATGTTTTGTATTAGTACCTTGGTGTGTAGAGGGGACTAGACAACAATCCCCGGGGAGGGGTTCCTCATGAAAATATGAACCGTTTACGTGTTGAACTTAAAATTAGAACACTTGCCACTGAGTATATGCACCGCACTGCACCCAGTCCTGATACATTCGTATGCAAATTGCCTCCTATATTAGCGCCTGGTAGACGTGCAAATGACCCTATTGCGCCGCAACGCCATCGTTTGCGACTGTAAACCCCATCCAAAAGGAGCTCTGCCCTCTTGATAAGAAACTAAAGTGATTGTTTGAGCGATAACGTACACCACCACCATGTAAGCGTTGATTCTGTATCATTCCTAATTAAAATGCCGGCATCCTGAGGAGGCGTACTGTTTGGGTAAGAGGATTTCAATTTCACATTTGTCTCGCACGAAGAGATAAGACATGAGTTTTGTAGATGTCAAGTTCTTTGCTGCTTTATCTCGCTTCGGCAGTGCACGTCATCTTGCGGGTTGATCGTACACGGAACATATGATGCAATGCTATTGGTTTTGTTAAGCTCACGACTTACGGTGAATGTTTTATTACGGCAGAGATTAGAAGAGACACGAGAAGACTTTTTCCCCGTTTTTTTTTGCGTCTAAGTTCGTCTATGCGGCATTGCAATTTTGTCGTCGGTAGGGTTCACCGTGGTGATATTTAATCGACCGTTTCAATAGCTTTCACTCACGTCGGCTGATCACACACGTACGGGCGCGAAGTTTACACCAGTCCAAAGCTTCTCGAACATGGAGAAGAACTGAAGATTATTGTCTGCTATTTTGATAGTTAATAGCGTAAATCATTACATCAGTAAGTCAGATTGTGTGATGCAAGTAAAGGGCTGTGCTGCATTGTTATGCTACAAAACACAGAGCCTCGATCTTACGTGTTTTCCACAGACATGATCTTTCGCAGATGAGTGAAAGTGGCGTTGAAACTATTAATTTCGATATCCATTCTTCTGTCAAAAAAAGGGCAAAGAGTTCAAACACTTTATCGCTAATCGCAGGTTGGAACAGCTCACGCGCGGTGTTGTGTGTGCTACGTGTAAAGTATCAACTTTACACGTTTGGTTACAAGGATTTTTCTTTGGTAGGGAATTGTTGGATGTCCAGCTTCCAACAATTTTTATGAAAACTTCAAGAAGACAGAAGTTGAATGCTCCAACTACTTACCATTCTCACTGGTGTCGTCGGCATCGTTCGTCAGTATCCCGATCAGCTCGATCTTCTGATGCAGCTCGTGCGAGAGCTGCGCCCGGTTTTCGTTCGTAGTTTTTAGCTCCTGCTCCAGCTCGGCGACCCGGTTCTCCAGGTGCGTGTTCTGCGCTAGTAGCTCCTTGCCAATCTGTACCGTCAGCTCGAGGTCCTTTTCCTTCTCTTCCAGCAGGCGCGTTACAGCATCTATGTCATCGTACGCGCGGGTCATTTGGCTCACTCGGTTACCGCATAGGACTGTGGATGGGTAAAGTAGAAAACGGATGTTCTTGTTAGTAACACTAGCATATGCACGGAGAATTCAGTATTGCGTATATCTGTTCCATGTTGCGCTTACCGTTTGGAACACACTAAATATTATTTGCTTAGCAAATGCAACAATCGAGCTACAACTGAACGGAAAACGGAACATAAAACAAATGTCGGGGCACTACTACAAAACGTACTCTATGAGGTGCCCCCGATGGAAAGATAGTAATCAGTTAAAAAAAGGAAGAATTTTGTATTTTAAATGCATAATAGGTACCATCGGCACGTTTGTCGATCTATAAGCTTGATCTTTGACACGCGATTCCCAAGTTGCTCGCATGGCAAATCAGCTTTTGTTCAGGTGTTTGTTTAAAAATGGTTTGAAACAACTTTGTTGTCACGAAGCTGCCTTATTAGTATAGTTATCTGTTTCAAGGACGCTTCCGATATGACACACAAAAACGACCAAAGAGACGCTAGAATTGAAATGTTTAACACTTCTCGTTATGTTTAAAGCTCTCTAGAAGGGCTGAGAAACAAAGGGCATAACACCATAATTTCTTTACACGTAATCCAGTTCTCCCGATGGGGAGGACAGTTTTCCACTCCCTTAAATAATGATTATAAGTGGTTGGTTTCCCGGTTACGTTTCGTGGTATTGGAACGTAATGGAGTGTATCCTTTCCTTCACCCAATTAGCGCTCAGCGCTCGTCGTAGCACGGGAAGGTGTTTTTTTTATTTTTTCTTTAAGCTTTTGTTATGTTTTTAATGTTCGCCTTCCCAAACAGCAATTATGTTGCGGAATTGGTGCAGAAAAGAAATGGTCATTTTTCTTTCTCATGGTTACCGACGCTTAACGGTTTCAAAGTTAAACGAAAGGGCGAACGACGATGCAATTTGAAGATTTTTTGGATTATGCAATTTACAAAAAAAAAAAAACCAAAACAAAACCAGAAAACATCATTCGCTAAGGAAAGTAGCACTGTCCAAGCCTTTCTCGATTGAGAAGGGCAGGCTTGGCTGGCTGATCCAGTTGTGTGTCAGCAGTAACAGCGACTCGTGACGGAACCATTAAATAAAGCATTATGAACTATCGAGCAAACAAATTAACGAACGGGGCGTTAGGAAGCAGCATCTTTGCTACGCAGAAGCCGCACAAGATGTTATGTTTTTCCAACCAACTCCCATTTTGTTTTAGTTTATGAAACGATTTTATGACTTTGCATTACATAAGCTGTTTAAAATAAACAGAAATTTATGTTATTTGAAAAAATATATTACTATTTTTTTCGATTCAATTTATACACAATCGGAATAAAATAGACACGTTAAAACTATGAGTCATGAAACTTTAGTGAAGAAGCATTCGTATAATCAGTCGACTATCAGAGATTCATTAATTTTCAATAATTCTTTGACGATCCTTTAATCTATTATGACTCATGGATCTTTGAAGATTTCTGAATCTTCCGCATAGAGCTTCAAAGTCATTCACATAATGAGTCGAGTTTAAAAGATTCATTCATTCTCAAAAAATTATGATCATCCTTGAGGATCCTTTAATCTACAATGACTCATGCATCTTTGAGAATTCCTTCCTTCCGATTAAAGCTTCCAGGTCATTCATTCTCTTTAGAGACTCATTCAGAATCATGAATTTGAATCAGATTAACCCAACACGAGTTCAAATCATAACAATCACATCCATTTAATGGGAACACTATTTTATAACACCCCATAAATCGTGCCTGGTTTCAATGCCGTTAAACGGTAAGCAAATAAAATGTTAAACAGCAACACCTGACAATTCAACACGACAAATGGGCCATTCTTTTACCGAAGAAAAGGAGTGAGAAAGGCACAAAACTGTACAAAAGACGAAAAAAAAGAAACTCAATCAAGCAGCAAACTCTCTCAGCAAAGTACATTTGACATTGATGACTTCGTGACCCAAACGAAAGAATAGCAGTTGCGAACTCCCCCGCCCAGGCGCGATCGTGCCACCTTTAATGAAGTCATTATGCAACAATTCGTTTCTTTTCACTTCTATTATTTACTTAAAGAATACGATATCGAGTAAGTAACTGCGGGGCCGCACATTGTCAAGGGAGTGAAGAAGGTGCAAACTATTCACGCTCTCGGGCAGAGAGATCCAGCTTGTTAGATTGCTTCGCCCTGGATCACAGTATGACACGTACAGTACATTGTTTTGGAGAAAATGCTTTTAAAACCGAAACAAAGTTTGGATCCGGAGCCATCCGAACTTGACGTGTTTTAAAGAACGCATTAGCTCTTTCTCCGTACAGCAGCTCGAACAACAAACGCGGCAACATCACGGTGCTGTCTTTATTGAGAAGATCAAAAGCCAAAAAATTAAATGTCACGAATATGGGAATAACGAATGCTGTAACAATGTTGCCATTCATCACACCCTACAATTGAGACAAGCACTCCTCTTTTTCACTTGCCGTTTGCTGTGTAATGTCTTCATTCATTTTCGTTAGCAGCCCGAGCCAAATAATGTCCCGCTGTTCGTACAATCCATGCCCGATTCCCGCGGGCCAAACAACAACAAATCGAAGATCGTTATCGAAGCGCAGTCGACTTTCGATTTCGGTTGTAAGCGCCGGTGTGAAGCCACAATTTATTCTGTTGGTAGTGTTTTATTTGGCAAGACTTGTTAAAATCAGCGCAAAGATCGTGAGAAGAAGATTATGCTGGTTGGAGAACATTGGAAATTGCAGAATTATTTAATAAAAAACATTGGCCAAAACATACCTCAATAAAATAAATAATGTGTCAGTAGTTTACCGTAAATTCTAAAACCCTATGAATAAAAAGCTATCCGACACAAACAGTCTTGAAATTCTTCAATGTTTCATCATATTTTTTGACACGATCCAGCAATAGCACACGGACCTCTTTAGCTTATTCTCCAAATGCCAAACGAACGGGGCTGAAAAGTGTTCCAATTACTTAGCTCCCGCTTTTCATGGTGCACTTATCTCCGGATGAACCCCAGGCGGCTGCCGGGCGAAGAAAAGCTAATAAACGAGAGCTGTTGCTGATGTACGATCATTCACCGGCCGCACAACATTACATTACGAAACAACAAAACAAACGAAAGCTTCTTATTAACCTCCTTGCTGGCCTGAACCGGGGTGAGCGCCAGGGATTCGGAACCGTTTTCGACCTTTCACTTCGATAATTCGCCGGACGATCGAAGCTAATTCGATTGCGATCATTTCCTCTACCGTGTGGTTGTTAGCGCTATTTTCGCTTTTCTTCGCGTAGCGTGGAAAACGACCTGGACT
The DNA here is from genome assembly GCF_943734725.1 of Anopheles marshallii. NCBI lineage: Eukaryota > Metazoa > Arthropoda > Insecta > Diptera > Culicidae > Anopheles > Anopheles marshallii. Next base: position 24,812,760 of record NC_071327.1, read on the forward strand.
ACGGTTTGACTCGGGCGTCCTGGAACGTTTAAGCGTTTGGCAAGGTTGCTCAGTTCCGAGTGTCTTTAATTAGACCTTTGGCAGCCGTATCCTTCGAAAGGGTTGTCTTTAGATGTACTGTAACGTCCCTCTGGTACCTTCACTTTCTATCGTGTGTTCCTTTTCCTACCACAAAAATAATGCTGAGCCCGGTTTGAAAGCGAATTGTGTGCTAGAACGGCGAAGCAAAATTCCATCCTTGGTAAATAGCGAACGAGAAAACAAAAACATTGATCGTATCTTCTCGAAAAGCGATCATCTTGGGCATAAGCATTTACAGCAATGAATTGCACCCTTTGCCAGCCGGTCGAGCGTGGGATTGGAAAATTGGCTTCAGAGAATAATAATAAAATTCCACTGGTTTGATCGAACTGGCCCTTCTCGCTGCAACGAGCAAAATTGCAGCAAGTCAGCAAGTATTAAAATACTATTTCTCTAGTCACATCACAAATAATATCAACGATCCTGCTGAAAGGCTGATGGCCTTCTATAGTAAACCAACATCGACCGTTTTCACAGCTTAAACTGCGCTGTAAGTGGGCAGGCAAAGGTTCGTTCCGCTGACATTCGCATTGAGAAGGGAGAGTAAATATTTTCCCAGACTTTTTTTTGCGATGCAATCGAAAACGGGTAACTTCGAACCGCACCTTGTCGGCACCTGGCAGCTTTCATGAATGAGCGGTACTCGACCGAGTTGTCTTTACCGATTCTTTGGCCCTAAACGGAACCTTTTGGCGAGAGGATACACAAGAAGGGCTATTAAACATTTGATTGTGAATAGGGAGTAAAAGTTCAAACGCCAATAGATCAGACACTACTGCAACAGGTTTGCAAAGGCGAATCGAACACGCTCGGGCTCCCGATACGAAATACTAGACATGGTGCTGAGAAGGTGTGGATGTTAACTATGGTGTACCAACTGTAACATGATCGGTTCAATGGAAAACCCGCTTGTTTCTTTTTATTTCATTTGCTGTGGTTTTGTATCTGGTGAACGAATTGCAATTAGTGGCACCAATGCAGACTGAACGGGAACAAGATTTTCAGATAGGATAAAAAGCTTCCGAGCTCAAAGGTTCGAAGGCTCTGCTACGGAAATTTGTTATCCAGTAATATGGTTTTTCCATCGGGTTGTTCAACAATGTTGTGAGTTTTAAGAGAAATTAATCTTACATTATTTCTCTGAAAGAACCTTAGAAAATCATAGTTAACAAAATGAAGGGCCTGCAACTTTGACATTGTCGGAAAATGCCTCCAATTTGGTCTAATTACATCTTCAATAAATTATGCTTGGATAGGCAATATGATGATTTCAGGTTGAAAACTAGCATAATAATAGATTTTTAATTATCTGAAGTGCTTTATAATTGTTGTATAGTTATTAAAACATATATAGCTATGGAAAAAAACATTGAAGATATCTAGCAGACATAAAAAAAACACACACAACAAACAGAATTGCATAAAAATCACACACGCACACTTAAAAACAGGACAGAGAACACACTAAAAACCAAAAAAATAGCAGAGACCTCAACCAATCAACATCTCTTTCCATGTCAATCAATGAAATGTGGGTAAGAAATCATCAAACCTTGCCGTTTTCCATCACCTTGCAGCTCAACACCCGTCAGCCCACCCCCTTTACCAGTGGTAAGGGTTGTTGGCGATCGGTGGCGGTGATCCTCGGACGGTTCCCTTGCCCCACCACAACGCTGTCTCTTCGTGTCACATGCGAAGCCGGCAGAACTGACCAAAGCGGTCGGTGCAATGTGTTTCTCCCCGTGCAGTGCGGAAGAAGCGACACCACCATCACCACCACGAAGATTACTTAGCGTACTTTTCGATGTGGGAAGCAACTTCGCCGTACTTCGGTCAGCTGCTAGGGACACTGATGACGAGATTGACCGAGACCGAGACCGCGACCGTGCCCGGCGTATAGTGGACAGGAGCGTTGAAGCGATGCTTGCACCTCGGTGCTCGACACCATCATCCTCATCATCATTGGTGCTCTGCTTCGCTTCTCTACGTGGATGCTTTTTTCTTCTCGTAACCCAACCATTTTCCTCACGGTGTTCGGGCCCATCCTGGAAGTACTCGGTGGAAGACGCGGGTGAACTGTCCTGCAGACGTGCGGCGGATGGTGATACGGTGGCCGGTAGCATCGGTTCCGAGCGGCAACTACAATCGTCCGGTTCGGTTTCCGTTTCACTTGCGTTTGTGTCGGTGCCATGCTCGTCACCATCGTGTACGGCCAAGCTGGACGATTTGCGAGACTTTTTCTTGCGGAACACATTCACTGCACGGGAGAGCATTTTTGGCCGATTGGTTATGCTTTTGGAACTGTCTTTACCTTACATTCAGCAACATTCACGGTTAATGTTTGTGGACGAGCACGAATAAACGTAGTAGAATTATTGGGCGTTTTCGCTAATACGGTTCACAACTTTTTCGATCACATTTTTAAGAGATACTGGAGAACATTGATGAGATAACACTTGTAAATGATTGCTTTAGCTGCTTAATATTCATAAATATCCAATTATAGGAACGAAATGTATTCAGAATTGTTGACTTTTTCCATCTATCTACATGTTGTGAAATAGGACGACCACCCGTTGCTAAAGTTTTGGTCAAAGTTTTACTAATATTTAGAGAATTTCAAGCATTGATTCGTTAAACAAACAAATATGAGCATCGAACACACGTAATAATGTTTCGTTACCGGTTGAATCGCAAATTGCCTTGAACAGAACTCGAGATGGAACAGAAGATAATAATCAAATTACGATTAACCCACATTCGAAGCCATCTTCGCATCTTCGTCTGTGTCTGTGAAATATTTGCATGCCTTTCGCCTGTTCTGCTGCACGTGGAGCCATATTATTCGGAAACAATCGATTCTTTCCTCTGCAAAATTGCATAACGGACTAGTGATTCGCTCTGACGGGGACGAACCTCTTCAATAGCCTACCAGCTCCAGTAGCGAAACATAATTTTTTAACTGTTCCGTGAAGCAGCATGGTGCAGCTATCAGCAAAATATGGTTGAACATTATCTAATAGGCAATTGCGTTGAAAATCGTTTAGAATTGGACTTGCAAAAAAAAATATGAACAAAAAACAACCGAACATAATTATCTCCCAAGTCCAATACAATCCTGCTCCTCATAGTAGAGTTGAAGTGGCAGTGATTTCTTCCCCAAAGGAACATATTCGCTACAAATATATTAGCGACGCAAGGGAAGAGAAAAATGCATTAGCCTAAAAAACACGGAAAGATCTTCTGCCAACGACCGGAACAAAAGAGTTGCACCCGTTCGAGCCCGGACAGGTGTAACGGGGGTGCTGGAATAAAGCACTTAAAGTAATGCAAAACCGTGCACCGCTGCAATGCAGCGCACACACGTTGATGACCCGGCACACCACAAAGGGAGGCATGATCAACTATGGCGCAATTTAAAGTTCCGTTCCTAATTGGAACGGACTCCGTCTATTATTGCACGCGGGGAATGTGTCTGTTTTTTTTCGATCAGGAGTTCTCGCAGTTCTGAAGATGGCGGCAATTTTATGGTAAAGTTTCTACCGAGTTGATGCATTGCTGCAGGAAACTTCGAGAAACGCTGGGCAAACGAATGGCACAATGAATTCATTACTTAATAAATATGTTTTTTCATGGAATGACATAGTTTTGGATGCATTCAAGAGTTAGCTTCTACAATGGTTGCAAGCTAATGTCAGAAGCGTCATGTAATGAGCAGCAAAGATTTTCCACGGTCATGGTCATGGGTGATAAGTGACTGTGTGCAAATGATGCGCCATACTGATATGGTTTTCCCCTCTCCGGAGTTCAATTAATGCACACCGGGGTTGGTAGAAGGCTGAAAAAAATAAATCACATCGCACTCCCTCGTAATAAACAAATGTAATTCTTTGTAAGAGGGAGATGCATGTGGCAGTGCTGATTACTTTGAAGGAAGCTACGAAGCACTGGTGCTTCTTTTCTCAACGCTCTTACTCCTCTAATGGAGCAAGTTTCGATTGACACCTGTAGTGAAGGTAGGTAGCTGAGATGTGATCTCTCGCAGCATAGCTAACTGTAACAACTCCATGCGGGGGTTGCCCTTTTGCACAAAGAGAACAAAAAAAAATGCAACCTACATTCATTGCATTTACTGTACACCACACACGGTCGACCTTCCACAGCCAACTTAAATCATATTTACCGCATAATCGTGCATGTAGCTACAAGCAGTTAACATGTGTTCTCTTCGGGGAAAAAAGTCACAACCGTACACCGGGAGAAGCATCTAATGATGGTAACAATATAACCATGGTCCGGGGAGCTTTCATTGACAATCGGATAAGGGTGGTTGATTCCGTTCCTATCCCATACTGCACCGTCATTTCGAAATATGTTAAGATGCGTTGTCAGCAGACGAACCACGAGCAACGGAACAACAGCTTCCCGGTGTGTGTTAAAGGTGCCCCTCGCGCGAATGCTTTTGTTTCGTGTCATGGAAAACTTGTTGCAATTTACTTGCAGGCGCATCTCCCCGTTATGATGCAGTCAACCACACGGACAATGATAAAAAAAGCATAAAATTAGCAGCAAAAAAGAGAGATGTCAAGAAGAGCACACAGTTGCATTTCTGTTTACAATGCGAAATTACATTGCACAAATGATGCATCGCCCCGTGAGCTATTCGCGCAATGTGAGAAATTTCTGTTTAAAGTTTCATCAGGTTGCCTGGAACTATTCCTACGGAACGGGTCAATGATTTTTCGTCTTGTCCGCTGCTGTATGCTGGAATGGTTAAGATGTTCCAGGGCAGCTCATCTGTCGAAAGCTACAACACGAATGACAAACACAAAGGGTTTTGAGCTCAGTTTCAGTGTGTTTTGGGAAAACATTCCTTAATCTGTTCGTGAAGAAAACTTTACTACTCGTTTTCCATACTGCGCACACACCTCTTTTTCATTTCGTTCCTAACAGGGAGCAAAGGTAAATGGCCAGTGAGCGATGTCTTGTTACCGGCAACTGTTCACCTTTTCCGCATTGAGAAAGACCCTGCAGCCGGCGTTCTCTACCACCGTCGTTGTCGGAAAAACGGACCCGACCGCACAACATATTAGTGCCCAATTGATGTCCAATTATTTCGGGAAAATTGAAGTCTGCCGACGCACTGAAACGGTGTAGTTGTTGTCTGTAACGTTTGATGCGGTGGACTGGCAAATGGTTGGTTGTTTTGTCTCAGGAGCAATTTTCTCTTATGCATAATGCTGGCAGGAATGCTTACATGACCTGACCTTCCCGATTTTTATGATTTACTTTAACCACCACTTCTCCCTTTAGATTTAACTCTTTGCACCTTCAAACTTCAATATATTTGGAAAAATTTGGGTTGTTTTGCTTGTTTATCGGCAAATATATGGAGTTACATACACAACATCACATACACAGCAAGAGCTCATGCGCACGCGATTGAGTTGGGGTTGGAAAATGGGTTGCGAATTTTCCAATTTGCCACTTTTTTTTTGCTGGAAATGCAAACTCGCCCAACATCAACAACATCTCGACGACAGCCACACCATCACCAACACCCAACGAACAATCGGACGAGGAAAATTGATAGTTTTCACTTCACTGTTTGTATCTGTGCGGTGTTTGCGTAGAAAAAAAAAGCGTTCATACGCAGCGTGAAAATGGTATTATTTTTCACTTTCGTTACCCACCACCTCAGTTTTGTTCGTAAACTTTTTCCAGTTTTATCCTTCGTTGCAAATCGCGCACGCATAAAACACCGGCCAGACATTCGGTCGCGTCGTCAAACCAGTATCGCCATTCGTTTGCGGTGCGTGTGCAGAGCGATATTTAGGTTTTTATCCGGCGGAAATGCGGTAAAATGAGTTTAAGGCAACGACCAATTATCGAACCATTTCTCACTATCGACGAAAAAAAAGGAAATTATATTGTCGACTGACAAAAAAAAACAACTCTCAACCAGCTGAAACTATTTATTCGAGCACTGGTGGCCGGAAAAACTGAAGTCAGCAAAGCAACAATACGGCCGAATGTTAACAGTTTAATAATCTACACGTTTCATTTCACTGTGTGGAGCATGGAGTGGAATTCCTACCACTGTTTCTTCACACCTCTATAGAGAGTGGCGTTACAGCATTGTAAACGTTTTTGCATCACCATTCAAGAAAAAATAAACTCGCGGATTATATTATAGGTTCACACGTGACGAATACGCTCTGTTTAATTTTTTCAATTGCTTATTCAACGTTTTTGGTTTACAACCTTCAATCTAGAACCGAACTCCGAAACTGTACAATACAATAATGGTTACAGACGAGGACTAAAATAGACTGAATCATTGACCGTCTAACAACCGGTGGGTGCTTCCCAGTTAAAGAGAGCTCAAATGCAGGAGAGTATTGCCCAAAATGCGAGCATTGGATGCTGCGCAGGACCACGGTTGATATATTCAACGGAATAGGAAGCAACTCCGACTCCAGATATTCTAATGTTTTTTTTTTCTCTTTTACTCGATGTGAAGTATTTTGATTTCGTTATGCAATCTAATAAAAGTTTCTACAACACTTGAATGAATTTGTGAACGATGTGTTGAAGGCTCAAGACTAATACAATTCGATTTGTGATTATTTATTAAGTAGATGATTAAGTTCATCAATTTCTAAGGAATTTTCAGAAATATGCAATGCTTGTTTTATACATTTTCTAGTAATCTTCGCATAAGAACAATTTATTAAACCCAATATAAGAAAATTACTAATATAACAGAAACTTGAAGGGTTAGTAAGGAGATGATTTGGCCAAGAGCCAAGATTGATGCAAATGTTTCTTGAAAATCAAAACACCTTCTGCGTGATGATATTCTATGTCTAAAGCAGATCCAAATGCTTATTTATTAAAATTTAATACATTAGTTGGGTCACAGCAAAATAAACCATTGCGAAATATCTAATACTGACACTACTACTGCAGGCAGGCAGGAAAGAACAGTGAATGAAAGCGATATTGTGAAAGAAGCAACACGGAAAACGGCACAAACACACACTGTGACACATTGGCACATGCGCAATCGATGGGCCACACCACGGAAAACGATGGTAGGGCAAAGAATTGCGCTTGGATGTTGATGATTGTGTGTGAGCAAATAAGGAAACAAATTCTTTGCACTAACTAAACAACAGATTTCAATGGCGAATGAACAAGCATCGATGTGGGTTGAAATGGCCGTGCTGTACACAAACAAAACAGTCTAAATTGGAGACACCGCATAGCAAACAGGACATGACCAGAGTGGAAAGATTTCACAACATGACACGATGCACCTGGTTTTTCCTGCGCTTTTCCCCTTTGCAGACGTGAAATCTGAACTTCCGTCGTGCTGCAAAGATCGATATTTTCCTGCTGGCGATGAATGCTACCGAGCTCACGTACGCCAAATGATTCGGAGACTGTTCTGAGATATGTCCACCACTAATAGCGCAAGGATATTCTTGGACACATATCCTTGGAGTATTAAAAATATTTTATACTGTTGTAATGTTTGGATGCAGCATCCTTTGGAACTGTCGAGAATTTAGCATTGAAGACCAAACCTCTAATACGTAGTTGCAACACTTTCATAACATCCCTTCAAACTATTGGCTTTTGTACATATCGCTTCAAACACTCTTCCGGTTATGGCACATTTTGAGTAGTTGATTAATTTAAGTATTCAAACGCACTAAAACGCACACACATCCTGTTTTGCACCCTTTGTTTGTTGTTCCACGCAGCGATATCCGTCTACACGCAAGAAATGTCAAACGTTGACTGACTTCGGTTCGTTCGGTATATTGCTCCCTTCGCATGTCCTGGCCATCTAGCACACTACCGACTGCTTATTCTCCATTAGCCTCACAGCTGACTCAACTAGCACACGAAGTGTGCGAAGCGTGTTACTATTGATTGCACGATGGAGGTCATTGTAGGATACAAGAGATAGCAATATAAAAATTCTCGCGCTCTTGTAAAGCTTTCGTTAAGTTTTCTTCAAGGAATTATGGAATTTTGGTCTAAATTTGTTGTGTAGCCCTCTGTTAGTTTGCATCTTTAAACAATTTCTTAGCTATCACATTAAACTTTTGTGTAAAGACAGTAACGTGACACGCATCAGCAGATTAGGCTAACTTGACAGACACACTCTGTAACCGTAATAGCGTTTGTTTTCAATTTTCTTTTTCATTGTCATTTTCTCGTACATCCTCTGCATGTGGATTGTCACAGTCGTTTCTACGGATTCGATGCGTTTGTTTAGCGTTTAAAATGGATATCTTTTCTATTTACGACTGCCATCGAGAGAAGCAGCAATAATTGTTTCGTTTGTTTACCCACATACAGATTGGGAGCTTAAAACGGGTTTCACTGAAACGGGGCTTAAACGGCTATTGCAAGGCATCTACAATGCCACGCAACACATTTTCCTAAAGAAAATGTATAAGTCGAGAATGTATTGGAGGTTTAGTTTTCCCTTTTAAAAAGAAACAGATCTAATAAAGCATAAAGTAGCTTTAAAATAAGTCAATCGGAAACGGCGGCAACTTTAAATGTTGTATGCGTTAACCCGTGGAGTAACATTATTCCATTCATTGTCGGTACCATGCAACGGAGCATGTTGAAGTTTAACGTAGCAGGAAAATGGATGACAGTTTAAGACGGAAGCGAGTAGAGAAGATGCATGTTGAGACGATTATTTGGACGAAGGATGTACAAAACCCATATTAATTGTTTATCCGTTGTTGATCGAACGTTTACGTAAAATTGATTTTGCTTCGAATACGTTTCATTCAAGAGTGTTGCAAGCATGAATACTAATTCCGGCGATGCGTAACGGTGACGAGACGATCCACGGAATTGATTATGCTTTGTAACGAAACATCCTCCTCTGTGCGTAACAGCTTAACTCGAACAAACTTCAGTAGGAGAGAGAGCTTACAGTTTTTAAATAATTCCAAAAGGCAAACTATTTAATTAAGAATACTGACAAATAAAACATGTCATATGGATAACAGTACAAACTCTTTAAGTAAAAGTGTCAATGACTTCGGCCAGGTGTGTTGTGGCCGCGGTACACAAAGATGACTTTACGAGATCATTATCACGCAATTAAAAATGCTGTCGTGAGACGATTTGTTTTATTTTCCATTCAAGTGAAAGAAAAAGCTGTAAATTAAGCACAAACTACCATCATAAAACCAAAGATGAGTGCGCTCTCGGACGCATGAAAGCACAATTTCCGACAGTATAAAACAGCGGCGAGAATAATGTTGATTTTTGGGACTCTCGAAGCGAAATGAGGATTCAAAAAGGGAGTTTATGATCAAGATTTTCAGCACACAGTGAAATGGATGAGTGTTTTCGGACTAAAATGATTTTTCAACTTGGTGTATTTCAGAACAACGAACATGTAAAATTTTGAAGAGTTCATGCTTTAATTTGGATAGCAACCGAAGCCACACAATTCGCTACTCTGCGCACAGTTCTCACGTAATTTATGTTGATGAACGTGAGCTGAAGAATTGTGCAAATAAATTTGCCTGATGTGAGAAGTAAACTGATCGTTCCCGGTACAGCAAAAAATATGAGCTTCGTCATGGGAATGGCTTGCAGCAGACAGACAGACTGATTCTTGAAACTGTTGAGAATGTTTTTGTTTACATTTTAATTTTTATGTAGAATGGATTATTTCCATATGATTTAACTTTTGGGGAATAACCACGAACGCAATAATTTAGCTCCACGAGTCAGAAAACTTATCTTGATTCTATTTTTGTTTGATTGTTTTTGATATTGTAAAAAAAAAAACAAATGACTAAAGCAGAGCATATCGAATAAAAGAATACATATACGGGATGCTCTTCATTGATTATTTCTAAAGCACAGTTGTTCAGGTGACCACGACACGTAGGGTTTGCGTTGATCATTAAAAATAAATGTTCAATTTCCTGTTTCACACGAATCCAGGGAAACATTCAGAGCCAGATTTTCAAGACGGCACATGAAGAAAATTGGAACAAATGAAAACAAACTAAACCGCAGCTTTAATGCGAAAACGAGCTGTGAAAAGTTAGTTTAACCTCGGAACAGGAAAAGTGAAACGAAAATAATAAACGTATGTGAACAGAACGTACAGAAAGAAAGGAAAAACAAAGCACATTTACTCCACCGACCACACGGGGACGCGCGTTGGGCAACCTGCCCCGACGGACGAGCAAACCAATTCGATTTAGCTTCGGGTACCCACTTCCGTTTGCAATAAACATGTCCCAAAACACATCGTCTGAACTTTGCCTGAGCGTCTGGATCTGCGCGCGTGAGAAAGTATGGTCCGCGCGCATTACTTTACGCAACGAGAACAACAATTGCAATATAACATAATCAAGCTGCAGCATGAAAATCCGTGCGCATAGCCTTAATCATACAGTCACGTCCAAGGGGGAACTTCGTTGGAGACGGTTTATTTTTTGCAATGCCGCAGAATGTTTGAACGTTGTCTTGCAATTTTCCCCTTTGCGATTCGACACACTACGACATTCATCTCCGGCTGGATGCCTACGGTCTACAAAATTAAAGCGACTTGCAGAGAGGCCGTTCATTCAGCGGTTGGTGGCGCTGCTTTATCGTTACACCATTGCAATCTTTTAATCCCGTGAAAATCGTACCGACGACAACACAGTTCGTGATCGCCGCGATCACTCTTCCTTCCTTTGCCAGCATTTGTACGGAATTCCTGTTCCGAACCGTGCCGACGTGCTGTATCGTTTCTCTCCGCCAGACTTCAAGCTCAAGATTAAGGCAAAAAAAAAACATAGTGATAAACATATTTTACGCCGCATTCAATGCAAGCCCCGGCTGGTCGAAGAATTCATTGCGCGTTCAAGCGAAAGTGAACTAATCATGGCGACCTCCGTAGCGGTTCACGTCCGTTGTCACGACGGAGATGACGATGACCGCGAGGTTAAAATTGGAAAAAATCACACAGAAACACAGCGCGGTTTTTGTAAACCGGTGTCTCTTATGAACCTTTATATTTTGCGCAGGCGCCACCCTTTACCAATTGCCATTTTCTCATAGGAAAGCAACTCTAATTTTTCGGGGCGTTTTCCTGAGGTGTGTGCGCCCTTCTATTTTCCACGCTACGAAACGTGAAACTTAAGCGAAAGCATGCACCTTTCGTTATCGTTGGTGCATCGAATGGGAAAGTACTCGCTTTTGCGATGGCAACAGGTCAGAATGTTTGGACCAATGCTTTACTGACAGCGTAGAGTGATCAAAGGTAAGTTCGACTGTTGTCCCAATACGGGAAGAATAGTTGAAAAAATGGGTTTGAAAATCTGTCAGATAAAATCGGAATCTTGACATAAAGATTATAGCAAAAAAAACTGATGGCAACAAATGGAATCGAAGGGTAAATGTTTACATCAACATACAGGTAGTTCCCGAGATAGAGAGAGTTCTTGATGTTTAACAGCTCACAGAGTTTATTGTATAACATTCAAGCAAATAAGAAACATAAGACCTTCTAAGTATATCCAATAAACGAGTTACAGTATTTGTGAATGTTTTCTTACAAAATGTCGTCTAAAATGGCGAATGGATTATGTGCCTAACAAACAACTGTAAGGTTTAAGAGCATATAAACGGTATTGAATTCGAAATCGGGGGTTGCCCGGTGGTGTGTGGGTAGCGGCGCCGGTCTTCACACGACAGAACCGGTCCAAAACCCCATCCGGACCAAACCTCCGTACGCTGGACTGACTATCCAGCTACGGGTAAAAAAGTCAAAGAAAGCCATAAATGGCAGACCTAGAACTATTGAGGTTGTTGTGCCGATAAACAAGAAAAGAACTCGAAATCAAGACACTCGGACATTCGAGGAACCTAAATCTCCGAGGTCTTGCTATGACAGTGTACCTCAATTAACTATCTGAAGATGATAAATATCTCAAATATAAAATCTATAAAAAATTCAGCCACTAACAAACAAACACTAACTGCATTATTCAATTATAGCTGGAGAAACTAATTACATATCTGAAGGTATTGAATAGTAAACAAGCGTCAGCAACGTACATGTGAGCATTTATCGACTAAAAAGTAATTACAGAATACATCTCGCTCGCTTGCGTAACGCATGCGAGGTAAAACTTGGACCATTTCTCCAATTGATTCCGATTGGCATATACGAGCTGTGTAACACATTGTTGCCGGTACGTACGGAAATTGGATCACTTTTCCCAGGCAGAAAACAAGACAGTTGGTTGCACCTTGTTTGCATGTCGACCAGACCAAATCTCAAGCCTTAGCAACGAGTGCCTCCTCCGCTGTGGTACGAAACGCATTAATGTCTTCACCTCGCAAGAATTAGACGCGATCGGGGAAGGCATAATAAATTTCGCGATCACGGGAAGATGTCCGTTATTATTTTCTTTTGCTATGTGGGTGTGAGTGTTTTTCTTTTTTGCTTATTCCGTTCACACGCTGCCAATAGTGCCTCTTGCTGCCACCTTTCCGTTTGGCGTAATGTGTTGTACAACAACATTGTTCAGCAATTTATTTCGCGCTTCGGGAGCGAAAACACATACCACCCTGTTGGTGGGGGGGGGTGCACACGCACACGAAATGAACATTTTCAAACAATCGTTGGTACGAAAAAGAAAAGATTGAATGCAAATCAAACTGACCATTGTGCTAAGCTTCATCTATTACATGCTAGGGGAGAGATTTTTTTTTATGCAGTATGCTAGTATGCAGATCACCAAGAGCACAGGGAGGTGATGTACTATTCGGGGGAACTTTGAGGAATCGTTGAAGAAGGAAAACAGTAAAACAAAAACATTGTTCACTCTTTAAAGGGCCAAACTAGTTTCCCATGAAGGAAAAAAAAAAACAGCAATCCAATACTTTGGACACAGTGAGGTAAAGCAATTGATGGGAAAAGCTGATCGCACACAACGAGCTACCTCTCTCTCTCTCTCTCTCTCTCTCGTGTTGGCCGCCTACGCACTTCCGCGTGAAGCTGGCTTTTCACAATTTTGCATGCTGCTTTAAGATCGATCGTATCGATCAAAACAGAAGAGAAATATCATGCGCTTCTGTTGCCGCATTGCTGACTCAAAGGTGCCCCCGTAAGGCTTACAGGGTAGCTTAAGTGTCTACGTTAGGAAATAAATCCCAACATACGCCAAGCCGTAGGGTTGGCAGACACACGCTAACTATGGTGTCAACCTTTATCCCTAACGAATGAAAAGTAATTGCTACCACAAGGGGAAGAGACATTAATTCAGTGAGCCCGGAGGGAAAATGGGTAATCACGATTTTTCCGAAAAGCCTTTCAACTCCGAAATGTCACCGGATGGTTATCATCGATCCGCAAAAGGATGATTTATTGTGCGTGCAGCTCCTGGCGAGTGGCGAAGACTTCATCTTCTGGCAGAAATATTAATTGAATCGTTATCGAGTGTGGTTATTTGTTCCTTTTTGCCTTTTTCACCACTAGCAGCAAATGTGCAGACAAACAAACACAAGAATACCTTCACTTTCGAGGCTCGATGCACGAAACGGGGAATGTCACCAATCGCGGGCGCATGTGTTATTAACTTTACTTTCCTCCAACAAGCCTACGCGCATAACTTAACGCCAACGCGCAATCGATTGTAAGCATTTTGACTCCTGTTTCCACTTATTTGTTCCACCAGAGTGTGTGGCGAAAGGGTCCGAGCGGCAAAAATATAACTAACAAAGAAAGCGAAGCCAGGGGTGGATGGAAAGCATTTTCTGCCAATTATTTTCCGAGTGGAAGCTACAATCAATTCACTGTTCTAAACATATCATTACGCTGTAGGCTTTTGATTTCGAGCGAAGCTTTGTTTGTTCACCTCAGCTTAGATTGTAAAAGGTAGCAATTGTTTCTGGACTCTTTCCACATATACCTATGCCAAAAATGTTGTCAATTTAAATATTTGTGGAAAATTTTTAAGTTTTCGCATCGGAGCTTTATCTTTAAACTAGGTTACGCCTCGGATAAATACGACCAACAACATGCAGCAATACATCAATAGTAAGTCGTCGTCTAAGCTTAATCAAATAAAAATAATCGATCTTCGCAGTCTACTAAAGGGTACGAAACGGCACCTCCAGTTGTGGACGAGAAAATGTGGTTACGGATAATGCATTCACTGAGTACATCATCCCTCCAAGGGGTGCAAAGTAGGCTCTGTTCTTAATAGTCTGGACCCACCTGCCCCCTGAGCAACTTTTGACCTGGTTTTGTAAATGAAGGTTTCTGGGTTGCTACCAGCATATGACCATTTCCCATGCTTGTAATGTACTCGATTCACCGGTAACCTGCGCCGAAGCTGACCTGCGTGTGATCGGAGATTGATGATATGTAGGGTAGATGTGATAGAAAATATTCTCGCGAGTGGGTTCATCGCTTTAGTGCTCATTTAAGTCTAATGTTTCAAATTTGATTTCAACAGCAAGCTGAATGAAGCGATTAGTGGAAAAACGAGGCTTATAATTCTTACAATAATGCAATGAAAATGAACAAATAATTGAATTAATGAATACTTTAAAAAACGTACAGCAAACAAAGCTGCAAAAAGTAGCTAAAGTTTAAACGTAAAAAAATCCTTTGATACACCTAAAATGGAAAGGTCTTGAGAGAAGAAACAAAACTTTCAACTACCAAAACATGCAACTCTCTAAAACTGTGTCCCGATATATGTCATGCAATGTATCGGCCGGTAAACAACTTGCCTATCCATATATTCCACTTAACAAACCACTTTTTCACGCAAACCTTTCAACGATTGCATTTCGATGTACGAAAAACCGGTCCGTATTTTAATACTTTCTGGTTGTTCATTCCGGCCCAAGGGACCATTCCTTACATTACTGCAACGTTTTCCATAACGATACATGTTGAGGGATAATGTACACAATCTATCAAAAAGTCCCCATTTCATCGTTTCACTTAATATGTTTCATTCCGGTTATTGGCTTCCAGGTTACCGTGCAGTTGAGAACATGAGATGAAAATGTTTACGGTTGTTTTATGTGATGTGATCGTCCGTTCCTTGCTTTAATCAATGGAACGTTTTCCGATGGTGCAGCTCGATTGCTTGACGCGTCCAATCGATTGATACGTCCCCTTAGCCGGCTAGCCTAGTTTGGGACAAGTTTCCCAGAGTAGCTGGGTGGTAAAGTTCCTCAACTAACCCCAGTCATAACTGCAAAGTACAAACGAGTGATTTTTTGTTGTTGTAATCGCCTATGGCTTATCCATGTTTGTTCCGCAAACATGCCAACCCCGAAGGCTATGGAGCAAGCGTCACACACACGCCCGGGATGATTTTTCCTGAATCATCATTGATCGATCGATTGCCCTTACCCTTGGATGGCGGCGATCATGGCAATGGATTAACGATTGGAATTGATCGATTCGATCCCGTCGTGCCGTTTTGCAAAGCTGAGCAGTACTGCAAGAGTAAAAGATCACGATGAATTTGCCCTTTGGTTGTATTGGTTTGAGCTATCTTATTTAAGATTAAGTTGTAGGTTTTGACACATTAAATGCCTCAATAACTTGTGTATTGATCGAGAAAATCTCAATTTATTGATTCAGTTACTTAAAAAAGGTGCGCTATAAAAAATATATTAAACTAGTACCATACTTCAGGTGTTGTGAAAGGCTAAAGCAAAGCTATCTTTACAATAAATGCAACAACTTTGCAACTGAAGAGTGCAAGTGCAAATCATAAAAGCTTTTCAACTTAACAAATGGCTTGTTTTTGAACGTCATAAATTAAAAAAACATAGCAGCTAAAGCAGCGAAAATTTGCTAATAAACATTTCACACAGCGCTCATTGATGACACTACGGCGAGGGACAGAAAAAATACCTTCGAACATCATCCGCTCGCTGTCGTAACCACCGCAGGCCGAATGGTAGGACGTGGTTGGTTCGGTGAAGCGAAAAATTCCACTCCCGCCAACGGATCCTGGCGTGTGAGTTTCAAACACCATCTCATCTTCCTCACAAAACTGCCCCGTTGGTTCGTTATCCTGTTGCTGTTGGTGTCGTTGGGTAAGTTGTTCGTTTTTAAGCTGCACAAAATCAACATCTTCTTCAGCGTGTAGTTGCTGCTGTTGCTGGTCGTCGAAAGATTCGGAACGACGCAAATACAAATCAGGATCGCGCTTGTAGGAAGTGGAGCAACTGGTCGTCCGCAGTGCTGACCGATGTCCTTGGGAGTTTGTATCCGTTGGCACAGTTGGGTCTTGGTCGGAGCAACCATTTTCCAGCTCGATCGTACTTCGTTCGAGCGTTTCGATGTTCTTGGAAATGCCAAAGTTGGCTTTCGCTTTAGTGACGATGCCTTGCGTAAGCAGCTGGGCGAGTTCTAAGTTTAGCGGTGTACCGCACACATCATCCTCTTCGTCGCTGACATTTGTTCCGAGTCGTCTGCGATAGGGATGGCCGCCAGCGTCTTTAGGAAATTGACCATTTCTGCCATTAGCCCCTTCGTCCCGAATGTCTTCATAATCAAACACCTCGAAATCGGACGGCGTAGAGGAGGATTTATCCATTTCATCACCTCCACTTTTGGGAGATACATCATCTTCGTCCATTTTGAATACGATTAAACGGTGCCGTCCAAAACTAAACCATTAAGGCCAATGGACACATTACATATCGCGCATTATCACTTTCTTTCCCAATGAGCGAGTCGTTGCTGGATTGCTATCATTTCGCACGTTGCTGATTACAGCTTCCTTCCCTTTCATCACGCGCTTCGTTCACCATGTGTTGCTTCGGCTGTTGTGCGTTCATTTCCCATAAATATTTAAATTTCTTTTTCAACGCCACCAATCAAGCTGTTTGCTCTCTTTCTATAAAAGGCACTTTGTAAACGTTCACACCTGAGTTATATCAACGAAAGCCACAGTTGCGATTGTTGCTCTACTACACCTTTGGAAGAGTGGGGAAGAATGAATATTGGGATCGATGAAACTAACACTTTTCTTCAAATCTGATAACACGCGACTACCATTTCATCACCGATCCGAGGTCTGCTGTCTGCAGATTTGATCCGATCTTTTGCATACATCCCGTCGTATTAACTCGGCAGCGTACGTGCGCCGTTGCACATCTCGATGGTGCGTTCACGCCCGTTTGAAGGCGGAATCTGCTAACAATTGTTTCAATAGCAGTGTGTAATTACTCAATATCATTTCTCTAGCCGTATCAAGACATCATCACAATGCTGTTTAGACGAGAATCGGTATGACTTATTACCTCGTAATGCGTGCCCAGGCGAGATAAAGAGAATCGGAGGAAGGCATTTAATTTTCACACGCGTACACACATTCAACTCTCCGGGGGCTGGTGATGAAAATTTGCTCAGGTTTCGTAGAAATGAAAGAAAATAGCTAACTACGCGCACGTGCGTTAGAGTGCGTGCGCGCACGTGAACATGTATGATCCATTCTTTCGATTTTGATACAGCTGCATGGACGGAGCAACACAGCTCACCGGGTGAAATGGGTGCTAATACCTCGGGTGGCTATGGTTTCGCGAGCTGGGAAGTATTATTCAAATCAGCGGCGTACAAAGAGAGTGTGGTAAAATAAATCAAACTATCATAAAACAATTAAGGTGGCAGAAAAATGGGAGAAAATAAAGAAATTATTGACGTGAAGCATCGGAAAAAAGTATAACAAAACAAAGGCACAATGGAAACAACCGATAAAGTAAGCATCTTCATTACGTTGTTTAACCATCATCATCATCAGCAGCAGCAGCACAGATAAAACAAGAGGATAAAATAAATTCGGTGGAATTTGTTTTCAAAGACCCCAGTGCTATAATAAGTATTAAGATATCATTTAACATTATCGTTGGTGAAATGACAATTACAGCTATTGGCGTTTAATCTTTAAGGCTATCTATTGTTACCAATTAACAAACAGATAAATTGTATAAAATAAAGTGAAAGAAATTTGTAACAGTCCAATTCTTGGCACAGTGAATGTTCAAGCGAAAATTATGGTAACAGGAAATGCTCTTTTATTTATATAGACTTAGCAGAGATCTTTCGTAGACAATTAAACTATTATTTTTCGAGAGATTATTGGAATAAACCGATACTTCACTCTCAAAGGCAGAGCAATAAACAACTTAAGAAGTCTTAATAAACATATTACGAACAAAGACATCCATGTTAGTTCGCCAATAGTGTCATTTAATCCTAAAAAATAGAGTTTATCCCACTGTGGATACCGTAATACTTCTTGATTAGTTACTACGAACATAAGCAATAATCTTCAAACGCCGTCGGTACTCAACTGGTTATGAAGTACTCCATGTTACTGATTGATTGGAACACCTTGGCTCGTCCCAGGGCAAGGCCCACTTCTTCCATTTTGCTCAGGCTCATTGTTGCATTAGATCGATAAGGTTTCTTTGTCAGCAGCGGGAAGAATCAAACAAACACTATCGTAGTGCTTGGAATAAACATTTCACTTGCGTATCGGAAAACTTCACTCACGAACCATTGCACAGAATGTAAAGGGCGAGAAGCTAGCAAGGCGCAATTTGATTTTTGCTAACTATTCAATTCCAATTTTACGAACAAGCGACAATTAATAATCAATCAACAGAGTACGATTGTTTCACAAAACATTTTAACACCGGACACCTTAACTTGGTCAATTGTGCACACGGTTTACGACTATTTTTCCCCACGGACACTGAAACATGAACTCGTTTGAACGAAAACACTCAAGCTCCGAAGCCCTTTAAACGGTTCGCATGATCAATGCGAAGATTAACTGAAATTTTCACCAACACCGGCTGTTGTGACGCGCTGGACTGATGCAAGCGAACTGAGAAGCCGGTGGCGCCGTTAATGCGTCCAAAGGTAGGATTTTTTCTCGCTACAAACACCACTTCATCTTTGCGCTAAATGTTAAACAGCCAACACAGCGTCACCACCACCCTTGTAGCCACAAGCGAGAAGCCCAAGAAAAGCTTACCAAGCTGCGTTGCACTGGGTTTCGTGTTGGGTTTCGGCGCCCCACGATGGCAACATTTACTATCTCCGGCCCGCGAGAGCGCGTTGGCCGGGAGAGATCAAAACATTTCCCAGTGGAAATCAAAACAAATAGAAATTCACTCCACAGTAGAGAGTCACAGGCTGGTGAAAGAGAGTCCGCTGGAGAGAGGGCCATAGCGAGGGCATTCGGAGTACCATTGCGTTTTTGCCAGAAAAAGGCTAATGAAAACAACATATGAAGAGAAGTTAACAATAGCCTCTCAGAGAACTAGAAATGCACTCTACAGAAAGTGGTGCAGTCATTGCCGGTGAAAATGCATCCCAGGGCAGTGTTGCCAGACAGCGGAAAGATACAATTGACTATTTGTTAAACAATGATTTCTGCTACAGGTAATCTTATTGATGTTTGTAGTAGGAATAGAAAATTTACTTCAATAATGAATTTTTTAACCACAACTTCATTGATTTTTGGTAAATTTAATGCTTAAGAAAATATGTTATTTAAGCTCCTTTACAGCATAAAGAGCTAAAATAAACTTCAATTGTACAAAAAAAAACAAGCATATTAAAGTACCCTTCAACAGCTTTCTGCTCCACTCTACATTTAAATTATTCAACCGTCCCAAATAAATAATTAATGGCACAAAAAGCGCAAAGAACATTTCTCAGACGAATGGGGCGCTGCAGACGTCAGCGGGAGATAAGATTATTCACCCACATTTTGCTTTTGTCCATTGCCGGTTTAGGGTTGATAAGCTTCCGCAGTTTCTTTTACGAAACTCATAAAATCGTGCGATCATTTTTACACACTTTCTTCAAGCTCAACGTCCACTACTTAGTGTCGCAAAAGGTTGTACGCCGCCTGAAAAAAAAAACACACTATGACGAAGGATTTTACCTTATCAAATAATGCTTTACGCATGTCACGCGTTGATAGATAACATTCATTAATATTAATATTTAAAAATTCATCATAACCAGCACATGGTTGCTTGCTGCCTGGTTTTAAGCACAAGAGATAGTCAAAACAACGGTTGAAATTTGTAGTCGGAAGCCTTCACGGAATCGCGGAATGGCGGGTGAAAAACAAAATCTAATACCAAAAAAGAAAATGTCAAACGACAACGCGCGGTAGAAAATGAAAACTAACACTGGCGCGGCATTGCCAAGGGAAAGTAATTATTTTCTTCCCATCCTAATCAACGATAAATGCTCCAAAGCACACGGGTTTGTGGGCCATTGTGCTGTTTGTCAAAATTTCCACCCCCTATAGACTAGATGCACTAGTGCAACTGCATTGCTATAACCGGGGGGAAGGTCATCATTTTAAAGGCAGGGTTGTAAGTGACAGGTGAAGACAGTCAGGAAGCACTTCTCCCTCACTCACTTTGTATCTATGTTTTCTCGAAGTAAAACTCACAGGAAACTGCAATAAATAATGTGTGACACAGTGAAAATCGATAAATAAGCTTTGAAGCGGCGGAGGAGCTTTGATGTTGGTGGATTAACGAATTTATGTCCGTAGGCAGTAACGACACAATTAAACCAATTGAAATAGAAGTAATGCTTAATTTATCTTAGGAATTAGAAGAGACTACTATTCTTAGTAACCATTAACTATGCAACTAGCAACTTTATAAAACCTCTGAGATTTTGTTAATTCTCCCTTTTTTAATATAAATTCTATTTTTAGTGTACACGTAGAACTAACCACCCTTTCGCAAGGCTATCAACTATCCCACATCCAAAACTGCTGATCGAATCGTCATCGAGACAACAATCTGCTAAACGACCAATTATAATTGATCGCCGATTTTCCGCTCAGCACAAAGTAACCGGAAAACATTGGAAAACAAGGAAAATTTCACCGATCTTTTGGAAATGTCCCAATTGACACTGCCAGCAAGCGATTATGCAAATAGTTGAAGTAGTGGAAACAAGCGAAGCGAAACTATCACTGATTTCTAGCAAATGGTAGTAAATGTGAAAGAGAGTTTTATATTCAAGTGTGATCGAACATTCAGCGATAGATATTAAGTTTTATTTGAATTATCGGCTAACTTCCCAAATTGAAACGATTTGAAACGGTCAAAGCTTATATTTATGCAAAACGAACTCTTTCCACATTTTGCCTTTCCTTCCCGACACCGCCGGAGCAAAGTTTCGAATAGTTGATCTGCATATTTCATCACTAATCGGAAAATCGTGATCAGTTACCGCCAATCGACGGAAAGCGCGAGGAAACGAATGGGTGAATGTGAACATCAAACGAGTTTTCACGAAACAGAATTTAACGTCCAACCAAATATACTCGTCATTTGCTGCAACACATACCGGTGTGTCGTGACTACTTTTAGCTTACAAATCAATGAAATATTTGACCACTTAATTGCGTAATTACTAAGTGAATATTTCAGTATGATTCACCCAAAACCTTACGAGCTCGCTATTGCGGCATTATTCTTTCCGATTTTTTTGCCTTTGCCATTCGTTTGCATACCACGCAGTTAAGATTATGCCATGCGGACGGGGACCCAGCTAATAGTGCGGACTCCTACTAACCCTGTTTCGCTTCCTTTGTTGCCAAATTTGCCCACCGGCCCGAACGGAAGTGGTCTTTCAAGCATCCACTAATTAGCAACACTTTTATCCAGCAGCTACGACCTACGATGCCTACGCCTAAATTCAGCTTCCGTTCGTTGGATTGCGCTAATGCGGAGGGCAACAGCTTTAACACTGAGTTGCAAACTGAGATGAGCACTTTTGAAACGAATCAATCAATGCGCCATTAGTTATCCTCTGGGCATTTGTTGGAGCACGGCACGCGACAGAGACCGCGAGCTCAGATAGATGCGAATTATTATTTCATCACACGGGTAGTTGCTCGATAGATGATCTTTGTCGCGATTCCCTCTAGCCATCGGATGAGTTTCTGGTCATTGCAAATTAATCGACACGTCAAACCGAATTATATCAGGTGAGAGGTGAACAACACTTAAAGTGGAAAGTGAAAGTGTTTCTTACATCATTTTACTGGCGACTGGAAAGTGCACAGGACACAGGTGCATGGTGGTGATGGTTTTAAATTTTGCATTGAACGAGGTTTGATATTTATTACTCTTTGTTCATTAATACGTGAATATCTACACTATTAGAGCATCGATTCATTCGAAGCATCTATATATAATATACTTTTCATGTCGAGACTGCACTAATTTGGCAGTCCAATGAACATTTGTCGGAAAAATACCCCAAATAGGCATTTTAGACCATTTTTAGAAAATCAATATCAACCGGAAAAAAGGAGAACTTGCCTCCTAATCGAAAGGTATCTTTTATTCGTTGCACCCACCTTCCAAACTATGCCTAAGCGACCCATACCCCTTCGGTGCGATTCCAATGCAAAGGAAATAAAACGGCACCTGACCTAGTTTACTTTCCGGTTTGACCTAACACCGTTTCTGGTGACGGAGGTGAATGTTTTGCATCCATTTCATAAAGGTGAAATTAATTTACAGTTTCCTACCATTTCAGGCTTTTGGTTTCTGCGAAACGATTGCTAGAGAGTGGTCAGTCGAAATTACTTAGGAATTTGAATAAATAGTGTACATTATCAGGCAAGATGTACAATTCTTCGCTCCAACACAGTCTGGAGATGTTTTAAAAGTTACAATGCTCGGTTACTTGTCGGAATGGTAATATTGAACTACCTTATCAAGAAACATACACGAATTCGTGATCGTTGGAGTGTACTGAAACTTGGAGGTGGGACAATTCATTGGAACACTTTTCTCAATGTTAAACTTGTTCCACAGGCCTGGGATTGAACAGAGATTGAAATCTTCGGTACTCAGTTGGAACTCGCTGTCCGGGAATTGGAGAGACCATAAGATTTTACAAAGACAACATCATGATCGTGATCACGTAGACACCAACATTCCCTCTTCTCATGTAGTTTTTCTCTTTTTGTATTATGCATCAAATGTACAAACTAGATAAGCGGCCCGAAAAAGCCGTATATTTCCCTTCGGAAAAAATACTCCTCAAAATGTATCCGAACGAATCGCTGTGTTAATTATCCATTTCGAACAATTAGAACTGTTTTGCAAATAATGGCGGAAACTTTTCGCACACAACAAACTAGTGCAGGTTACGCCGGGTTGCGTTGAGCAATGTTGTGGCCATCACCCGGTAAAGAAGGTGGCAAAATGATCATAACAATTTTGGAGCTTGCTTGCGTCGTTTAAAACAATTCCTCGGTAGTCTTTTGACACATTTTGTCCATTCAAGATAAATGCGTTTTTTTTGTTTTAGAAAAAAAAAAGATTTCATCTTGAGAGTGAGATTATGAGCTTCACCAGATGTGATTGCCGCTTATCTTGCGTTCATTCCGTCCGCTAGGTTTGATTGCAATTGCCAGATAATTTGGAAGCACTAAAAAGGTTGAAGTTGTCTAATGTAAAAAAGTAGACAGAAAATGTACAATGAGATGGAACATTTAAGACAAACAAATAGTATTAATTACGCCCTTTGGAGGTGAGGTCAACAATAAGTTTAAGGGAGAATTGCCACATCATGTACCAAATATCTAAGCTATTGCCTCTATAGGATGCGGATAAGACTACAGCGCGGATGATTGTTTTTTATGACCAAAACCTAAAACGAAAAAAAACATCATTCATTTATCCTTTCTGCAATAGTTTAGGACATACCATCCTATCTCCCGGGGGGCCGCAGTTGATTTGTGTTTCTTCATTCCCAAAGAGAAATGGCTTTTGTCTTGCGTATCAGCAACCTTTATCTCGCACTCGCCACAACAACAAAGTCAGTTGATCATCAAGGGACAAACAGAAAAAAAGGCCAAAACTTGTCTCATATTAATGCCACTTGATGCGAGTGAAACAATGGGTTAGTTTCATTCCTCAAAACGCCTTTACCTTGGCATGCGGCTACAGCAAGGTGTGATGGGACGCCATATAGACGCACTTCGCGGGGCGCTTCTCGCATAAATGAGCGATTTTTCCTGTCCTCCATCAACGCATCTCCGGGATAGATCATAACAGTAGCTCGCTATATTTGTTTTCCCTCGCAGCTTCCTCCCGGCCTTTGCGGTACACACCGCTAATGAAACCGTCGATTAATTGCGCGCGCTGCTCTCGCCAAGTGTCAGGCTGACGATGAGCGTGGGTGCGAAAATTGTGACCCCGTCCAATTAATTCTCCATCTTCAACATCTCGTTTCCTTGGGCGAATATTTCCATATAATGAGCCTATTTCGAACTATGCACCCCTGGTCTGTAAAGTCTGTGAACCTTTGAGTCTTTGCCTGAACCATGCTGGACTTTGCGTTTCAATTAACCTCCAAAAAATGCCCGAACCCAAACTGGATCCAAACTTTCGCCTTCTTCAGGTAGTATCACAAATATGGCGTAGGTGGTCGTTTGCCCTTTCAGTTCTGATTTTGAAAATTATCACAAGAGAAAGTGAGTTGAATGTAGCGGGTGTATATATCTTATCACAAGCCGATTTCCATTTTCAGATACATTGCTACCTTTTCCGCTTGTCTGGTGCATCTTTTCGGACAAGGCCTATAAAGTATATTTTGAGTACATACGATTAAGGTTCATATAACTTAGCTAGAAGAAACGCATTAAATGTAAATTGTCATTGCAGAGTTCTTTATCCATTACAGAGAAATTCGTTATTTTGAGAATAAATCATGTCTTATAAATATAATCTGCATTCACTAGCAAGAGATGCTATAGGTTTGCCATAATAACTGCAATTGCTAATCAAATCATTACTAACACGTTGAACCGTGACATTCGATATTGTTCATCCATATGCAACTGCCAAAACAAATTAAAGTCCTTATTTTCCAAATTAATGACACTCAAAATTGCATAATATGTTTTACATAAATGCCCCATCAGTCCGTTCACCGATCGTATGAAGTATTGTCAATCCTTTAAAACGGTAAACAAAAACCGTTTTCATGTTACACGTCGTTTCCCTGCCCAATGACTTAATTTAAATCACCACGCTCCGATTGCAATTCGATTCCAAATGCATTAATCAACAGACATCAAAATCAACCATACCATACCGCCGCGGGCCTGTGTGTGTGGTACGGTACGCTTTTTTTTGCAAAAAAGGGCAAACGCTTGGGTGAAATTAAAATCATCGAAAGTGAAATGAATCGATCGAAAGATCAGGTTCCCATTCCGTTTCGGACACACCAACTCGCAACATAAGCCAACGGCATGGCCCGTCCCGAAAAGCATGTTCGTATAAGTATCAGCATCAGCTGGCAAACGTTCTCTTCTTTCCTTCAAAGTGGTTTCCAGACTCGAACGGAGATTAATGAAAACAGTGTACCACTTTCACTAGGACAGTACAGCTCATAGTTTCATTATTTTTTGCCCCGCAAAGCTTCACTTTCGATGACATGTAGCCAATATCATTTCGTTTGGACATGACATGAGGTAAAGTTCAGCGAAAAAAAAAAACATCTGAATCTGGAAGTAAATCCTTAGCGGTTGTTCCTTTTATTGCGTTTTCACGATCGCACGAATTGCAAAAAGCGATCGGCAAACGATATCCTCGCGATTACATTCATTACACAATGAGCGTCATCTCGTGTTCGTCGTGGTTGTTTGCCATTATTATGCAGACCCGTTATGTCGTTGCAAAATGCTGTCCCTGCTGAATGGTAGAAAAGAAGGCAAAACACAGTCCCATTTCGATTTTCGATTATGTCTCCCGTAGGGATTTTCTTCCGATGCGACGGGAAGCTTTTTCGTGTCTCTTATGAAGTTCCTACGCATGGTTTTTGATTTATCATCGAAAGGAACCACTCACGTCTTAAGTCTTTTCTGTTACCGAAAGAAGAAGGAAAAAAACAAACACGACAAATGGAAACCTAAAGTACACTAATGTGTTCACTCATGTGTTCACTCATGTGTTCACTGCAGTGAATGTGTATAGATTGCAAAATAATCCTACAATTTGGTTGGGTTAACCATTAAAAAATGGAGAAAATTCCTTCCTCAATAGGATATGAAATCATACGTTACAGTTTAAACATCTTTAAGATAATTGCATCTTTTTGCAATTGGATTTGAAATTGTATTGGATTATTATTAGAAAATGGATCTTATCATCATCATTAAAATGTATACTTAAGCAACCTTAAGCTGCCTTCATGTAAAGGGTCAACCTGATAATCGAAGGACATTACAGAGGACCTCCAATACATTTGCTAGCATCGTGTACGTAGAATTTATCAATTCACTACGCTGCAAATATTTTTTAGGTTAATATAATTCTATTAAATATCACAGTGTTCTGTCTCAATACAAAACCTTAAAAGGTCAAATATTACAGTTACAGTTTTTACCTTTAAAAAGCACACAGCATGACTGTAAGCGATATGGACATCACAATTATTTGAATTTATTTTTGCTGCCTTTGAGATAAACAACAATAAGTAATAATTGTGTGTAACAGTGGGTGGGGAGCAACGAAAGACTACCGTTTCAAGTGCACTTTCATCTGAGTGCATACAAAACTACTGCACAGTATGACAGCTGGTGGTAAATTTATCGCACCGTAAAATGGTTCCAATAAAACACGACACCAACCGATTCGGATCGCATTTCGTATTAGGAGAGTTGCGCGTCCCGTCTACGCGTAAAACGACGAACCATTTACCTTGCAAGTGTTTTTTAAACCGTAACCAAACGTTTATCCGGCACTGAGATTGCATTGCCAGATGTAATTCCTTCTGTTTATCGCAGTCTCGAGTACTAGCAGCAAGCTCTATTCGCATGGCAGATACCTGTTGTTTGAAGCTGTGTTCAATTTGTATGAATTTAACAGACAAACACTTTCGTGTCTGAGCACTATTTGGAATAAATAGCAGCCGGAAATTAGTTTTTAGTGTACACAAACGAGATGAGATTAACAACAAGCATGCAAAGTGGTGGTGGAGTTGAGATAAAATATACCGTTGAGGTACCTATACTTCAAAAGTGTGTATGAAAGCCGTTTTACTAATCATGTGCACACGTCACATGAGGGCTGTGTTAGCAGCAAATGACGTGACGATCGAAATCACATGACTGTCAAGCGACAAAGACCTTGAAAAACGTTAGCAAATCGGTACACCAGAAGTTGAATGTTCTTTATGCATTAATGTCCATTTATTATTTTTCGAACTGCGCCAAAAAAATCTCATTTACTGTTCTTCATGCTCCACAAACATGCCAAACAATGCTCTAAAAGCAACCGAACAGAGGTGTCGATGACATAATTGTTGCACTCGGTGCGCTATGAGCAACAGACACAACGCTTCGGGATGGCGTTCGTGAGGTTTACTCATCCGTGTGAAGTTTATATATGCGTTTTATTCGCGTAGTATGGTATTAGTGTTACACCCAGCAGTACGTTTGCATTGTGTTGGTGGCGGGCATCAAGATGTAGTGAAGGAATTGATTTCTTGGTTCACGAAATTTGTGCACGGAACCATGAAAGTTGACGTTCACACATCTCTCTCGTTGTGGCCTTCCAAAAAAGCTCCTTCAAAGGCGTAGTATGGAGCAGCCGCAGTGGCAGCCTAGTACTTTCGATCAATCCAATCCTATTAAAGAGAAATTTGGCGCCGATGCTGTTAAATAAAGAAATCATGATCCACGCAATTTTTGCGGACGTAAAACTAATCTGGGTTGGAAAGTGTTTACAGCCTTATACGGAGTCTATGCGAGTTTAAATCAAACACCCCATTAACATTAAAAGCACCGAAACCACTAAATCAAGGTGTATCAGGTGATTTCAGATCGAAAGTTGAGTAAATCATATGATAGTAATCAAACATGTTTCTGCTAATTAAATAAAAAAGTGCAAATGAGCAAATACGTCAACAAAATTCCAAGCTATTAAATTTTGGACGATCGTTCTGGTTCGGTTAGGAACTTCCCCGTTCTCGAACGTTACATAATAATTTGGACTAATGCCGGGTTCCTCTAGTTTTGGCTAGTTAAAATAATGGTGCAGCCCACTAGGTAAGTTTTATATATCGGTGTAGTAGTAATATCAATATTTCCCTCCACTCGACCAATAAGATCACGGCTGGGTGAGTTGGTGGCCACGGTACTCCGTAACAAGCAAACATAAGCAGTCCATTCGCCACGCCAGTACGCAATCAGCGTGAAATTCACGGGCAGTTTTTTTTTCTTTGGTTCATTCCAAACCCTCCAAACACCAGTCTGCCACTATACAAAAAACTGACGGAATAGTGCTAAAAAAAGATGTTGTTTTTGCTTGGGTAGTAACTATTACCTCAACCATTTTTCCCCTTGTTGAAAGATGGCTAACTATTCGTGTACCTTCTTTTAAGCATGACCTATTCGTACCGTTTCATACCCTCATCATTTGCATTAAAATTTCATTAACTACGGTCCCGCATGCTTCAAGTGAGCGCGAGAAAACGGGAAATCGATAGACTTCCTATATGCCGTTGCTTTTCTCCCCGTGCTTTCCGGCAACACCGGTTACTGCAGCAACTCGGACAGAATCGATTCCACATTCCGGGCGACCTTCAACTTCCGGCCGGCAGGAAATGGAACAGGTCACTCGCAAAATCACTCCCTCCTCTCATAAAGAACAACCCACTTCCTTAAACATTGTAAGAGGTTGTACAACGCCATTCTATTTATTAGAAATGTACTGCTGATGGATGAAACTAAAAGAAAAACCAAATGATAATAGGTAATCAAAGAGGAACATAACGTGGAATGGAAAATGATGAAACAACATGTCGGGAAAAACAACGAAAAACGAAACGCTACCTTCTTGCGAAATCGTACGGTGGAATGGTATAACGCACACTTATGTTTGAGCAACACGAACAACTTCGCAGACGGTGTAGAGGAGAATTACGTCCAAAAACCAACTACCGAAGGACACGCTCCGCGTTGCTGCTTGGAAGCTGTTGCGCTGGCAATAAAACAGCGTTGAGACGGAATCCTTTTTCGCTCAGGTCCGTTCCGTTCGATCAGGAAATGGAAGCGTATCCTTGCTGTCGATACACGCAACCAAACTTAGCACACATCTGGAACATTTAAACTTGATCGGGTGTTGACTTTATCGGTTGGTCCACCGTATACGTGATTCGACATTGATTTTATTTTTTGTGTTGCTGCTTCCAGACGATTCGCACGGTTCATTCGCTCAATTGATGGAGATGATTAATATCATCAAAGGCTTCATACTTCACATGCAAACATGACGCTGTACACACCACCAATCGCACACGCACATTTCTCGACCCCTATTCTGAACAAGGAACGATCTTCACGAAAAGAGGGGATAACATTGAAACGAGCTAAGCATATTGCAGTAACACGGAATTTTACACACTTCACCACATTGTGAATGCGTCACTTCGACACTTCGACTGGAGACTACACACTTTCAATTGGAAATATTATTAATTGGAGGTGGAAATTTTTTTAAAACACTACCGTACCATGGAATGAGGAATATCACGAAACATTAGTAGTAAAAACACGCGAACTGGGAAACGAAATCACATCACAAATTTCATAAAACCACGGAACGCAGAGCTTTGTGCACATCGAATGTTATGAATGTTTACGAAGAATTCAATCCGGGTGTAAACGGAAAATCCGAAAACTGACAGCTGGCACCCGAAGCATTTTCGAACACGACTGCAATGTTTCGAACTAAAATGTGTGATGGAAATTCAAACTGAACGTAGGGGCAAATAACAACATGAAAATTATAAATAGAACACCTAGAAACAAACGAATAAAATAAAAAATAACTAAACCTTGTTTTCAATTAATGTTGACATTAGACCACTGCACTGCTAGTCAAGTCGTTTTGTTTTACTAACAGCGCCGCCTAGCGGGCAGTAGCGTAACCAATCCACGTTCGACATATATTCGAACAACACAAAAAAACCGGCACGCCCGGCGACTTATGCAATCCGTGAAGCATGAAGCAACATACAAATTTTCGCGGTTCAGGCATATATTAGTGTATCTAAGCAATCATTTAAATAAAACTCATTATCGTGGACTTCCATATAAACTTCCATATAAAAAAGGAAAACAATCACAACAATACCAAGTTACACACAGGCCCCATAAATGATTTGTGCCCACAAAAAAGCGATAACTAAATTAAATTGTCGTCGCCACTAACATTATGCCGTAGCACGCTGGTTTGGTCACGCGATTCCCTTGGATAATCTGAACCCTCAAAGGAAAAAAAACTATCATTTAACATGAAGCAAACAAAACTACATTTGAATATTGACATGGGCGTTGATAAACTAATTCAATCTTGTGAGTAGAGCACAAATAAACCTTTCTCTCCATTTATTTCGCAAACAAGGAAGAGGTTTGTTAAATACAGTGCTGCGACATACTGAGGACAATCATTTGCTTTACATCAAGCTGCATAAAACATATCACCAAGGCTAGGATTACCTTGGGACAAAGGTT
Organism: Anopheles marshallii; assembly: GCF_943734725.1. Taxonomy (NCBI): domain Eukaryota; kingdom Metazoa; phylum Arthropoda; class Insecta; order Diptera; family Culicidae; genus Anopheles; species Anopheles marshallii. The sequence goes on from NC_071327.1 coordinate 24,843,467, forward strand.
CCAAACCCAAAAATGGACCCGATCGATGACAACGATGCTATTTTTAATGCTTCCTTTGCACGATATCAGCTGTTTCGGTAGGAACACTCACAAGTGAACAATCCCCGTTTAGTCTTATCAAAGCGGAAAATACAGCGAGGTAAAAAGAAAAACTAACAGGAGATAAAAGTTTTTCGCTTCCATTATCATAATATTTTAGGTAAATTGTTTCCTTCCACCAAGCGAAAAATGTCTCAAGTGTTTAATTAGCCTAAAAAATCTACCTCTCAATGGGCTCTGCTCTACATCGATTAATTATAAAAGCAAATGAAAATCCAATAAACAGTGAAACGTATTATCGGTTACCATTTTGCATCGTTGTGTGTTCCGGGCCACACACTTGAGATGCGAACAATTTTGCATTAGTGCAAGGGGGGAAAAAGATCACGTGAAAGCCATAAAAAAGCGATGCAATTTTGCGATCCATAAAATCGCACACGGTGTACATCATGCCGGTAGGTTTCGCTTGCCTTCACGTTTGTATTGTTTAAGCGAGACCACTCGAGACAGGAAATATGCACATTTGAAACAAGACAGGAAAAAGATGAAAAATGGCAAAAACTGAATCGGCAGCTTAATGGATTCATACGAGCGTCCAACTGTCTGTGTAACTACCGGCATATGATAAAGGAAAAATCCACAATTTTCCTTATACCACTCTTCAAAATTGCTGGTGTCGTTCGTCTCTGCTCAAATGAGTTTACTTTTGCGAAATGTATTTATTATTTCATGCCCTCATGAGAGATGGCATATGGCGATGGAATCGGATCACGGGAGGGAACAAGCGAAAAAAAAACTTTGACTGACATTGAAAGTGAAAAGGGTTTGGAACTGAACGCGGGATATTTCTATTACCACTGCTACTTTCATGTTACCGATTTCCTTCCGCCGTTTGGTTGAAAAGGCCAAACTTAATGATGAGAAAATTGAAAATGAAATATTCCAATAATTTAATGCCTGCGTGAAGATGATCAAGATAGATAATGTACTTTGACGCTTACTTTATGGTTTGTTTGTATGCGATAGTCAATTGAAACTTTTACAACAAAAAAATAGCCTCAAAAATAGATATCACCGAACACCTCTAAACAATGCAAACGAAATTCCTCTGAGATAGAGACTCAGACCAACTCTCTTCGGATATGATTAGATCCGAAGGTGGAAGTCACGATGTCTTAGATAACGTTATCGAATCCTCCTCACTTTCAACTGTTCGCTTCCTAATTTCTACGCAACACATTGTGAGTTCTCCTCTATGCGCGATTGAGAAATAAGAAAGTGCACTAACCAGCTAGCGGCGATGATCATTTGACAAATTACCAGGAACTTCCCGAAGGACGTAATGGATAATATATCATCGCAACATCGCATATTGCGGCAATTGTCTCGTTGCTTCGCGTTGAAAAGACGTCTATTTGATAAAAATCACTTACGAAGCATCCGCAAGTAAGATGTAAGATATCAATTTATTAGCCAAAGCCGTTGGAACATCATCCTCATTAGTAACCACCTTGGGTTGAAAGATCGTCTCGAGTGAAAGGACACCGAAACTTTGCATCCGGATAAACAACCGGCAGTCATAGCAAATAAATACATACGACTGGTCAATGGTTTGCCAAATCTTGTAGCATTATTAACCAAACTGCACGAACGATAAGACCTCCCGGCAGGTCGGTTTGCAGACAAAGTAAACCCGCGTGCTGCACGAATGCGTACGTGCGGGAACGTATACATCTTAGCCATGGTGGTAACTTTCGTCTGAGGCCACTTGCAGAAGGGGCATGTGTGATGCAGCACACGGAAGCATTCCCACATTTGCCACATTTGGCATAACGTGCAGCCTGGATGATAAAAAAAACACAACGCTATAGCTTCTTGGCAACGCACGACATTCGTCATGTTTTGACAGTTCGAAGAAGGAAGATATTACGCAAACGGGACCGGTTTTAATCCCATCCGTGCCAGAGACCCGCAAGTACAACAGGCCCTAGCTGTTGTTTTAGTGTCCCCAGGGCACTGAACATGTTGGTCCTTTCGCATCGATAATAGCTGAAGGAGCGGCTACTGGACACCATTAACAAATGTAAAGGTCTTCCCACAACACCTTTCACTTTGCAGACGAAAGTGAAATGATTACTGGATGTCGCAATTTGATGGACGTCAATCAACCAGATTTCGTGGAACACCCCTCCATTGATAAGACAAAAGATGCAAAGCACATTTTCAGTAGGTACTGATTTTGTCGAGCGATTGATGAAATGATATCAGAAAAAACTTTGTAAGATTTTCGAGATTTCGTGATAGCTATAGTCATCAACTGAAGCAAAAGATGAATGATGTTATACTGATATGATGAGCTGGTCCAATTCAACTGGTAGAAATTGCCGGGTAGCTGCTACTACTTGGCCACCAATTATTTAGTTTTCTGCCCATTTCCACCAACTAGAAGAAGGTGCAGCAAGACAACTTTCGCCGACACTCGCTTGATGAAAATATTGATAGCGAGCATGCAGTTATCTGTCTTTTCCTGTCATAGTACAGTAATGATGGCCATAGAGCTTATAGATCAATGGGGAGTTGTAGTACTACTAGCCTGAGAAGTCACTAAATAATAATACCTTTTCCTGTAAGGGCTTGTCAAGCTACGTGATCGTCATGTTGCCACATAGTAGTAACGAAAAAGGGCGTTTCTATTTGAAGCTTCGGATATTAAACGAAACTTTCGATTTTAACACTGTACAAAGTATTAAAGTACAGCTATTAGGCTGTTAAACTGTTTTGATCGCAACTTACAGTCGTGAGATCGAATAAATTAGCAGATCAAGATGATTTGAGCTTCAAAATGATGTAACTAAAGCGATTTTCAATCTTGTTAAATAGTTTATATAACTTTAAACATACAAGCTTCACCTAATATTACTTACTGTTGGTAGATATTGAAAATTATGTTACATTGACTGGATTACTCACCTGGAAGAGAGAAAAAAAAACACAAAAAATTAGACATGTAAACGTTAGCAACTTGTGTAATTTAAATAATAACCTAAATTTAGACCTATAGGATGAAGAGCACTCTCAAACATTTAGAAGAATGCAAAACAGCAAAACAAATCACGCATCATTGTTTGGCACGGGGCCAATGAAACATGTTCTAAATATTGGTAACCTAGACCCTACCAAAGAAACGTGGTCCCATCTATCCATTCAACAACGGATCTGGGTTACAGCAAGAAAGAACAGTGGCTGCGGAAAGAAAATTGCTTACACTGAGGTTGACACTGCAATTTGCAACTCCGCTTTCTGCCCGTGCTGCCCATTTGTCACAATTGCATAAAAAAAGACGATGCGACAGTGGTTTAGCAAGATCAAGTATCATTATCATTACGTGTCTCTCAGGGTCTTCCGACCATAATTAACACCGTTTAAGCCTGCGACACCGGCACCATTCCGCCGGGACATTGTATCGAGCACGGGCGCTCAACCGTAAGTACACCCCATCGTAGTGAAGCGAAGTTTGATTGACCTACCTTTCTCGCCTGCTGTCCCCGAACCGGCGGTGGAGTTGTGTACCACTTTTAGATAGGCCAGTCCGTTGGATCCTCGCGCGACATAGTACGGATAGTCGGGGTACTCTCCCGACAGGCTTCGTTTGTCCTCTTCTTCGATAAAAACTGACGGATCGGGATGTACTCGATCGGTGTTATGCTTTGCCAACGATTCCAAGCTGACACCGTACAGGGCTTTAACGAGCGGCGAGTCTATCGACTCGCACGATCGGGGAAGATCCGGTACACTGCCACCTAACCGCTCCCGTAATCTCCGCAACCGATCGGATGCTTCCAGCTCCAGCTCCAAAAAACTGGGCCGATCATTTTCCTCGTCGCTGCTATTATGAAAGAGCGTTTTAGCTTCACTGTCGGAGGATCTCCTGATCTGGCTCGACGATGTTCCGTCCGCGTCGGAGGAGATACTGGTGACGGTAGAAGCGCTACCACTTTCCTCGCTAATACTTCTTAAGTAGTTTGAACTATCGTTTAAGGATGGCGGCACGTTACAAAATACTGGCGTCTGGCTCGACTCGTTGTACTGTAGGAATCGCCGCAGCTGGCGGAACTGGAAATGCTTGCTCTGCAGGTGTCGTTCGAGCACGGTGAATGTGTTCTGGAAACCGCGGCTCGAGTCACTCGGCCGGCTGGAGATGGACGCGGGCTCCGCATCATCCACCTCTGCCAACAGACCACCCTTGTAATCGTCATCACTAGCACCAATACCGATCAGTGAAGATGACAAGCTGTCAGTTTCACGCGCCCGCGATGATGACCGAACATCTCCTGGATGTTCACGGATTAGCGTACTGTTTAGAAAGCCTTTGCTATTCTGTCCACCAGCATCATCTCCAGCTTCATGCCACTGAGCATCACTGCTGAACAGCTTTCGGTAGACCTCTTCCTCATCCACCGTTGCATTTCGAACGGCAAAGGCAGCGGCTGCCACACTTCCACGAATCACACCCGAATCGGTAGTATCAACTACCGGAGGCACTGTAGACATTATTGCTATGGAGCACACACAAAACTTCCGCACGCGTATTGATCACATTCTTCCAGCGCGAGAAGCTAGCGCAACCGCCTTAGTTTGATGCTCGTGACCAACTAACCGGCTACACGGATGACTGCCAGCAAGGACTCACTTTTGATCACTTGTTGTTGCTTGCTGTTAAATAATTATAGCCGTCAGGTCACTTTCCTCCATGCGCTAGTGTTTTCATTCTTCCATCCACTTTCCATCCAACATCCAGAAGTAACGCATTTTCTGCAAAGACCTATTGTCGATCAAAACAGGTTCCCTACGTGACGTTTGCGTTGCGTATCCCTTTTGGTGGGGGGGCCAATAAAAACACGCAATTGTTAGGTACTTATGAACAATTCACAGATGGCATACGGACAGGAAACAGCAGCAGCAGCATCAGTAACAAAGGAAGAACAACAATCTTTCGGGAATCGAGCAGTGCCTTAAAACAAGCAAGGAGGATAATGATCGAACATACTGTTCATACAAGGCACCCGAACACATCCCGCTCAATTTCTTCAGCAGATGGAATAACACAACCAAAGGTGGAAAAAATACAAAACTCCTTGTTGGCATAATAATAAACACGAAATACCATATATGATGAGCTGGAAAACAGCTCGTTGTTGAAATCGGAAACCAATGCGCTTTTAGTAGGTTTCTTCTCCCTGGTTTTAAAGTAGTATAACAACAAAAAAAGAAGTTAACTAATCGGAAATTTTATTAAATTTAACCTCCTGTTAAATGTCACGTGTCACCTCCGGACACACAACCTGACATCTTGCGATCGAAATAATTTCAAATTGAAATGAATAATGCAGCTGGATTATTTTCCAGAAATAGCCAAGCACAAGTACAGGGATCTCAGGGAGCAAATGTCACAAATAAAGAGACACATAAAGCAGAAATTGCAGCAAAGATGCGAATTTCGATGCGTACGTGTCTGAATTACATTGCACTTGCTGTTGCAAAGAAAAATACACCACTCTTCTCAGTTTGGTCAAACCGACCGAGGAGGAAAGTGGAAATGTCGACAAGGTGAACTGGTAGCAGAATGCATTTCTTCCAGTTGATTACTTTGACATGAAGGAAATTATAGTCTCTGTTGTCTGCTTCATATGATGATTTCTTGTGTTTTTGCAACATTTGAGCAGTGGATTGTTTAATCGTATTGAGAAAAACTGATCGGCGTTATTTAATAAATTTTGTTTCATTAATACTGAACTCCCAACTGTATTAAGCGTTTTATTGATAGTTACTGCATAAAGATCTGCCTTCAGAGTAGATATTTAAAAGACATCCATAAACTACAGTAGAATTGTTTAACTGCAAAAACAAAAGTAATTAGATGGATAGTAACTTAGACGACTAATCCAGTAGTTATAGTGTTAAGAAAAGAAGATTTTTAAGTGAATAAAAAATCCAACTTCACCATATATTCTAAAATATTATAGCATATCATCATAGAATACCATGCCCAATTTTTTGTCAGTACTTTTGAATGATAACTAACATTAAAGAAAATCGTGAAGTTCCCTACAACTTCATTGGCATATCTTCAATAACTACAACCATACTTTCCGCCATATGTCTTGTTTTTGTTTTTTTGCCATAAAATACCGTGTTGATTGCCATTAGATTATCATCCCCCAAGTGGATACTCCCGAAAAAAAAACAGTGTTTACATATTGATAAGCCCACATCCATATCCCATCGAACGCAACATAACCGCATTATCGGAGCAGAACCGACAACCGATGTCCACCGATGTGTTTACCGATCTTCACCTATCGTTTCCCCACGCAATAATGGCTTCATTTCTGCAGTGGGGTGAAAACTTCGGGTGGCACAATGACCAAAGGCTGTAAGGAAAACGCATCCATATATGCCAGATGCCACAATGAAGCTTTTGGTACAGTTTTTGATGAAAAAAAAAAACACACACACAGCCCGTTAATGGGGATATCGTCGTGTTTTAATCGATGTCATTAGTGATGTCGATGTTGGGGGCATGAAATGAAAAGTTTCCGCCACCGCTTCAAACAAGCCACAGTCACAAGTTTCTTTTGTTTATAAATTCACACAACGAAAAAAACCTTCCAAAGGCAATTGGTCGTTGGAAATCCAAAGCCCAAGTTTCGAACCATCGCCAAACTAACTGTTTCCCACAAGTAGGTTATAAAAGTAGATCGATTAAAATTAACTTTTGAACCTTCAATTGAATGATGCATTTCAATGTTGTGGCCAAATGAGTTGTATCACCCAACTTAATAATTATTACTGACCTTAATTCAATTAAATGTAGGCAAAAAAGGAACTAAAACTGTTAGCACATCGAAGGGTTTGCAATCGTGTGCGATCAGTCTTAATGAAGTTGTATTTCTCACATTTGCTACGCAATGGGCAAAATGTGGCTCAATTGACTCCCGAAACCAACGGCAATGGCCCGTCCAGAGCGTTAAGGGTAGCGCAATTAACCGCCAACAATGAACGCGATTAAACTGTGACTAATGCTGCCGGTTTTGCCGGAAAATAGCAAAAACCACTGCTGCTGCCGATGTGGTTTTAGCGAGAGCTTTTCTTTTCGCCTTCTCTCTAATTTGCATGCTGCTTTTGCGTACTTTTGCACCAATTCTGTTGTTGACCAACCGCGTTACAAATGTCCCCGGCAAGTGGTGTGTTTCGCCCAGCTAGTTAAAGGTGCAAAATAATTATACACCAAGTGGAGTAAGTATTCACCTGCACTGTACACGTAACGCGCCGCGTGGTAACGGTTAGGCGGACGGAATCTTTCGAGTAGCTAAGAAAATCGATACTCGGACTGACGGGAATCTCTAGCTTTCGTCTGATATCAAACTCAGACTGCTAAAGGTGACACAGTTTGTGTTCCGTGCGTTTGTTGACATTACAGTGTTCGCCAATGGATTTTTTTTTCCTCCTACGTGATGGGTTGCTATTAAGGCTAGGGGATTTGGGTTAGCTAAACAAACTCCACACCTAGGAAAATGTCATTGATCCTGGCGTGTCCCTTTCTAACCAATTTATTTCGTCCTTGGTTTGTGGTGCGAACAGCGGAAGAGCATTTCCGAACAGGTTTTCACCTATCCTGCTGATAAAAGCCACGTAAAAAAATATTTCATTTTACTAATATTCATAAATTTATTTAACATAAATTCTTCCCCGCTTTTGGAAATAGTCAATCAACAACTGTTAAATAATGACAAAATATCTACAATTTTGCCCAATCATCTCCAATTCGTCAATCATTCGTTGTTTAAAACTAAAAACCATTCTACCCCTTCAGAATTACTACTGCAGGTTATTACATAATTAAACTGGTAGAATATTATGGAAGGTACCTTGAATGGTTATGAAGTATAAACACGAAAAAACTCCTGTCTCATTCGCCCAGCGCCTTTGTGAAGATTGGCGACTGACAGCTCTATGTCATTACAGTTTAGAAAGCGTTTGCTCGTGACCACAATTTTCTACTGCGTCATGATACGCTTTCAAAAGGCGTTTCAATCGAGTATTGATTTACGCCCAGCGTTGTATTGTGACAAACTGAACTGTCCAAGATGTTACTGAGGGAAAATATGAATTCATGACAATATTTATAACAAGTTCCTATAAAATCTGTCTCATTTCAACATAATTTCCTATTAAAAAACTACTCTATCACTCGAAAGGCAATCGTTTTTTTTTTCAGGGAAAAACTATATCGATTTCATATGCCCAATCCGACATTAACTATAGCACCCTTTAAGACTAAGCGCACTTAGCCGTATCTTATCATCCCTGTCATTAATCTGTCCAATATCTGTCATCGTAGCAATAAAGCTGCCCTTCCTGCAACTGTTGATGGTAAAAGCAAACTTCAATATGCATAAGCGAAATAGTAAAATGAAAAGCTAAAAAACCCACCGTGAAAACGTGATCGTCGATGCCGGTTGTGTGATCGATCGGGAAATAGGAGTGCACGTGACTATGCGAAGAATCTGGGCCAATTTAGAGCGGCCATCGTCGGCATCATTGTGGAACTAGCCATACTCCCAAAGTCTCTCCCCTAATTAAGACATAATTACTAAGCTGACGGCAGCGTGTCCGAATGGTAGCCACTTGCAATACGCAACACACGAAATATGCGAGCGCATTTTTAGGCAAATTAAATGCATTACAGACTCCGAATGAATCGGAGCCCCGGTAAGCAACGAGATCCGAGAGTAATCCGTTCCGCAATCACTCACCGCGATCGTGATCGTGTGGCAGGAAAGTAGAGATGCCCAAAAGGATGTAAATAAAGTTTCATCGATCTTTGGGTGCGCATAAACGAAACCCCCTAAACGGGCGTGCAATCGATAGCCGGATTGGGCCGATACGCGTTTACGATCATCTCGAGCGTCAAACGAGGAAGCTACAATTAGCCGCATTATTATCGGTGGACGAGTATTCGAAACAATGCAATAGCACCTGCTACGCAACAACGCTATCACGCCGGCTACCGTTTAATACCCTAATCGTTACACCCTCTGTTTTCACTCATCCGCATGCTGCTGTGTTCACACATTGTACGGACCTCGTAGATGGTTTTCGTAAACCGTCTCGGGGGAGCGGTCGAAACGGCACGTCAAGAAAGCGCCATACAAACGGCCGTGCTGCGTAAAAAATGTGATAGTATGCGCGCGTGAGTTTTGTGGAAAACGTTTCTTGTTTTCTTGGAACACCACATGCCTCAGTAACTCTAAGGTCCCTGTCGATTTAGGGATAAACCAGATCCATTCGCGCAGTGAGCATGTGTCTGTCGCATCGCTTCGCCTGACGACGGAATGCGCTACAAAATGCAATATGTGCATTCGTGTTTCGTCCCTGATTGACCATTACGGGGGTTTAAGTTTTCGAAGGAGTTTATGTTTCATGCAACTGTCACTGGCCGTATATTTAACGCCAACATAAGCTGACAGTTTCAAATTTAATCTAGATCATTTTTTCATCCCGCGCTTGTGAGATGGAGCGTGATTTACGATGACGGTGGCTACAATTGGCTGGGAGGATCAACGAGTTCGGATGGATTATGTGGTCACTTGTTGCTACACCCACACGACGAGCTCGTTAGCTGTGGAGTTTATTGGACGCATTTCACTCGCTGGGATTGGTAAGATGAAATATCTTAATTCAATTGGACGTATTGGATGCATATTGCGTGTGTATTATGAAATAATTAATTTTCTACGTTACTTAGTACGATCTGACAAAATTTTGATACAAGCACTTCATTGAACTGTTATATAAACTTTTATAAACTTAAATAAAGACCTCAAGAAGATGTCTCGTATAAATTTTGATCAATTCCTATCGATCGCCGAGCAAACGGAAGAACTGTATCGAATTCCAAATCCTCAGGAAATTCCAAAAATAGATTCTTGGTTTACCGTGGATCTCTGTAGTCCCCTGAGGTATTGCTCTCACAGACTTCAGTTTGGGTAAACATTAACATAATCACAAACATTCGAACGCAAGACTCCATTCCCTTGGGTTTCTTCCGCTACCTACCTTTGTTACGCACTTGGAATTGGGAGAAAACTATTCCTGTCTAGCTGAACAAATGCATTCCCCTATTGCGTCAGGAATTTTCAAGTTCAGCATCTTTGTTTAGGATAGAATATGGTGGTGATGTTTTCTGTTTGCATAGGGTAAAGCAAAGAGGACCATCTATGTAAAGACACCACATAGGAAAAGATCCAAACTTGGTCCAAGTGCTAAGAACCGTTAAAAGAATGCAAACAGTGGCGTTTGTCGGACGAATTCCAGTTTTGGGGACCAAATACTGCGAAACAGAATCTACAGAACGAACCATTCTGGCATGATGTCGTTCCATAGTCATCAGACATTGAGAGACCTCATAAATTCGTCCACGGGAATAGTTTATTTCAATTTGTAGGTCACAACTGCTTCAACATTATCTTGACAATAAACCGGATGTATGCACAGCATTAACAGAGCAACATTTAATGTTTCGTTCCAACAAAAAAAAACATGCTCATTTACAAACAATTATGTAGAGGATGAGAAACGACTGCAACGAAATAAAAGAAATGTCTCTCAAGAGCTACGATGTGGCAAACCGCAAGTCAATAGAATAATAATCGTCTTGTCTAATGATTCGGACAACACTTTCTTTCGCATCCGCGAGGTGGATCTTTCAACCCAGGTAGGAGGTGCAAATTATTTAACCACGAAAAATCATTAACACCCCTTATTTCTTTTGCCCGTTGCCTTCTCCGTTTGGCCTAAATGATGGGTGTGTTTGACATCTTGAAGACCATGACGGTTTGAAAGCCCTTTTACAATTTCTTTGGAAGAAATGCGCTTCCCTTTACCGTCTAAAGAAGCGATGATTATTTTACTAATTGTCACAGTGGGCATCTGGGAAGGCTAGATGGAGTGTAAAAATAGTTATTAAACATGACCAACAACAATACGGAGGGCTAGCGGTTATGATAATGGGTTCTGTCAAACATGTAATTGACATCATTTTCGCGGCCCGTTCACATTCTCTTCCGGGGTTATCCAAATGGAGGTGTCCAGTTCTCCGCTAAACCTTATTTAACCCATTTTATCTGATTGTAGAACATCTCATGAAAGCTTTACTGGTGAATTTGTTGACACCTTTTGTAAATTGGTGGGATGATGGTTGGGTGTAAAATTTATGACTTACTTCCAGCAACAAATTAAGATCGTAGAACATACATATTTATGATAAGAAATCCTACAAAAAAAGGCTTAAAGTCATAAATAAGAGACAAAACTATAAAGAAACTTCACAAGCTGCAAAATTCGAACCACGTACAATGTTTATCAGGTGTGACAAGTAACAAACAAAACAACAAAAAAAGAACATACAAGCAGTCGTGACATCATGTACCACTTGAAAACAGGAATGAGTAAAAAAGTAAATAAAATACCCTCCTTATTTGCTAAAGGACAAAAACAAACGTAAGTCTTTTCCAGTCAAACCGCACAAGATAATTTATCAATTCGCTATTTTGCAAACAAATTTATCAAAAGTAGGAAAAACGGAAAAAATCGCATCAAACGACAGCAATCACGTGGTGGGGTTTTTGCTGGCTGCAGTTTTGTTTACTCATCAACCCCCCTCGCATAAGCAGCCGTGAACGTTTCTGTGTGATTTTGGGATTGTTTCATCGTGCAGGCACAAAACCAAGCGTCACCAATTAACGTAACACCCACCCACCTGTGTTCGACCCAGTCCGATACGCCCCACGTTCAAGGGTAACACTTATTATCTTAACCGGTGGCATTAAAAAAAGGTCTTCCCTTCGCCTCTCATCAGCGTCTCAGCCCTTGCGAGACGGCTTGGAGGCTTTGGAAGAGTGATACCGCAATCTTATCGGCGGCACACGAGCAGTGATAGTGTGGATATGCCCCATGTCTGGAGATTAAAAGAAAACAAGGTTTCTCCTTACCATCTCTCTCCAACCCTCGGACCTGCAGTTTGGACATCCGCCATGCAAGCAAAAGGGAAAAAGTGGTACGTGATCATCAATTGAGATCGAGTAAGAGAGTGAGAAAAAGGGAAAATTGCTTGGGCACAAGCGATGCTTCTATTTTCCAAGCACGTGGCAGCCGGCCCTCGGGTGGTTAAAAATTGTAGATGGCAGAAAGATGCGCGGGTGGGCTCTGGTGCTGCCGCCAGGCGTTCGTTATGTTGCATGATACATTGTTTTTCCTTTGCTCTATCCATTCCATCAACACCCGCACTTTGTGCAGGTGGTTATTGGTGTGTATTCGTACTCCTTTTTTCTTGTACCGCGCGCAACCAAACGCACCTGAAATGCATGTGTTCGGTTTTTGCTCGATTGCATTCGACCAAAGTGATAGCGATGTGTGTCTGTGTGGTGAATTTAAGTTGTTTGAGCCATCCGAACGCACAAACGCCAAGAAACACCAAGGCCGCGTCATAGTTTACCCACCAAACCTGAGTCCGGGGGAGTGACGGAGTTGGGGGCAGTTTTTCCCGCTCATCGGTTGGATGAGTTCAACACCAGCCGAATTTCTCTCCATCGGTTTTTTCGTCCTCTGAATTCGGAAAAATCGACACCACTCTCGCCTACACATCCAATTTCCCACCTCCCGTATGGGGTTGCCGGCTGGTGGAAGGTGTTGTGCTCGCGGCAACAACAAAACCAATAGTCGCCGAACAGGCCCCGAAGTTTTGGTGTGCGAGAGGTTTACTTCGGCAGTACGTAATGAAATGGAAAATAAAATAAAAAAACAACGACAAAACTGATCGCCACATGAGTCGGGGGTGGTGGAGTCTTACAATGACGCTGGTGGCTTATGTTTTAACGCGCTTTCTACGTTCGAAAATGGACACGGCACGGCACACATACAGCCACCAAAAGCTAATCGCCGGCTTAGGGGTTACGGGCGCGCGAATGTTCTCTTGCGTCCGATTGCGATAATGACCAACGCCCCCGCCCAGGAAGTGGATAACATATGGAGGAGAGCAACAAAAACACTGGCGCGACGTCATCTCGTGGGGATTGATGTCCTTGATAAACTATTGTCTGCATTCGTGATACTCTCCAGAGAGTACATGATGCAGTTTGGACGGTTCTCTAGAGATGAGTAGATGAGAGTTCCTGTTGGAAGAGTTGTGTTCATTGTTGCTGTTGTTCTTGTTACTTAATAATGCTGTTGCTGCTGCTGCTACTGATGTTTATTGTATTCATACAGAGATTTTCACCGACACTTTCACAACAGGTAATTTCTTCATTTCTAACTCGTCTCAAAGATTCCCACACTTATTTAATAACGAAGCAAACTTTTCCGACAAGGATCCGTTCTGACACCGAGATACGTAATAAAGGTGAGGATTTATTTTTCTCTTGCAACTCTTGTCATTTACGCTGTTGTTGCTAAGGAGACGCAATTGAACACTACACTTTTTTCGACCTTTGTGCGTCGCAATGAAACGTTGGAAAACGTTCACGACCAGCACCAACAAATCCGTCAGAGCAGGCTTTTTTACTTTCCGCCTGTACTTTTCACTAACTTCTTTAGGATCTTCGTTGTTCTCCACCTCGCATTCACCAGTTAAACCGTTTCACATTCTAATTTTAATTCTAACGTGCACTTTTTTGTGTTGCGGTTACTTCAGCAATCACCCCGTGTTCGGGCGTGTACTGTGTCAACGTTGTTTTACCACCCCCAATTGGAAAATATCACCGGAAATACACATCTATCATGAAAGGATACGTCCTGGACACGAGGCACTCACACTGTATGTTACTTCCTACAAGGGTTAGCTCGTGAAGTAACAATATACGAAATCAATCAAACACAAAGTACCCACGGCGCGCATGTTTCTGACCACGAAAGGTGTACCATTTAGTGCAGCTTCTTTTTTGCTTTGTCGTACAACACAGACACCGGCTTTTCGACTCCGCCGACAGGAAGAAGCCCCGAATGCAAATGCTCGAAACGCGTATGTAGGCACAAACCTTTCGGAACGCGCTGAAGGAACTGCCGCCGATTGGATTTTACTGAGAATTTCTATAAATACAGCCTGTATATGCATCACATGATGGGTTTGTGGCGCGAGACGAAACACGCGGCCAGGTCGGACAGCTGACGAGACAACGCACTGTGTGTTCCACGAGGAGAACGATTCGATTCGATTTTGACTCACGCTCTCGCAACTTCGAACAGACGTCAGACGAGCTGACCTCAGCAAACTACACACACGCCCGGCCTAACGATAGCAGCGACCACATCACCATCGCCTTGCATTGGCTATCATATCGAGGTGCTAAAAGAAGGATTGACCACCGGCACACGTCGGTAACACACGATTGGTGGTCAGCCGGGAATTGATTTATCTATATCCACTGTGGACATTCGCACCAACATCCGCCGGATGTTGTAGAACGGTGTACGGATAAAGGGTACAGCTCTTACACAAGATCGTATTTCAGACGGTGGACAGTAATAAAAACAATTCGAACTAATGTAAGTCCTTTCTCGCCAGCATCTACAATTCTAACCTAACACAATTCGGGCCACACAACCAACCGCCACACAGTGTACGAGAAAACAAACTAACACCGCGAACAAAAAGGCGCCCGGATCGACGCATTCCAAAAGCGCTCCCTCTCGTCGTAGTAGGTCAGGGTTGCGCAAACCTTGCGATGGTTGAGATCACATTAAAGAATGTCATGATTTATTGGCTTAATATTTACCACGTCACATAAAACGGGCAAATGTGCAAGAGATTAAAAAGAAATTAATTTCGAATTTTTTACGCGAAAAAATACGGAATAAAATTTGCGATTCCACTTTAAACCATTTGCATAATCTAACATGCTGAACAAATATTCTGAAGCCCAATTGTACAATAGATCATTACGAAAATATATTAACAACTAAAAATAAAATTTAAAACTGAATAAAATAGACAGATCAATCCAAAAGACGACAAATGCGGAATGCCATAATGACATAATTTAACTTAATTTTTGCTAGGTTCATAGGTTCCATAAAGATAAAAATGTATCACTCACATACTCATGATAAACATAATAAAGGACGAAAATAAACAAATTTAAAAACATTGAAATCCATATAAATTTACCAAATGAAATGAAATGAAAATATTTACCAAGGGCAATGCATTCTTGTTACTCACTGGATCGATCAGTTTGCCAAACCCTGAAGTTGATTTTTTCTCTCATTTTCTCTTTCTCGTGCTCCGCTGCTTGTGGGGCCAGCTCCACAAACACACAAGCATTACTGCTCTGGCGAACATAGGGTTAACCCCATTTGCCTCTCTCTCTCTCTCTTTCAGATTCACGCACGCATCCTTCTGTGGAATACACACATGACACATACCGAAATGGTTGAAGTGTTAAACGGTCGCCAAAACGATAAAAACGATAGAAAGGCCAATCTCCGATCTCCGGTCCCACTGATACCAGCTCAAAACATGTGGCTCTCTCGGGGATCGTGTTGCTTCTCCGGTTTTGATAGTGTTCAATGAAACCATGAGCACCTTCACATTTAGCAGTGTTAAAAAGCGAGAGAATGTTAATGCCAGAAGCAGCTGACTCAATACAAAACAGCAAGAATTCGAATTCCATCCACGGTTCCGAACGTACTCGAGAAGCTGTGAACATGTGTTCAACTGTCAGCGACTCGACGTGGAATTAAACGGGACGAAGAGAATGCAAATTTCTTGAGCAATTGTAGGAAATTTACGCAATAAGGTTTATCGTGGTACCTTCCGGATGCAGTTGAGATGAATTTTAAACTAAACGGTTTCAAAGTGTATTGTAAACAGAGAGAACTTTGCATTATGTTCCAAGAGAATATAAATGGCAAGAGAGAAGTTGCTCTCTAATACAATGAAGAAATGATACAACTTCCACCAACGTTTATGTTTTCTTATCAAAAGGTTAGTGCTCTCACGGACACAATTACAAAGCACTTGCTTCGAGAATAAGAACGGTTGAACGGTGTAATTCGTTTTGTGTTTGGGATCTCTGTTACTAGGAGGCTTACTAGACCACTGCGATCCTGTCACTACCGAATGATTAACATCTCGTGGGCATTGCAGTCAGGCGAATGCGCCCAAGGCACGTGATTAACAATCCTACTTGGATCGATTCTTTCAAGACACTTCGGATCGATAGTGTTGAGTTCACAGGCATACCAAAAAAACCGGTCCCAGGGAAAGAAAATAGCAACGAATGCCGACACTAACCAGCATCGGTTTGGAGGTTTTTGTGTGCACAACTATTCTAGGGGAATGCGTGCCCATGAGGTAACAGGAATTTAAACCACGAAAACCTCCTGCAGTGAGTTTGCGAACAAAATACAGCCTTGTACTAACGCCAACAGTGGTTTGCAGCGGCCAGACAATTTTGGACATGGAAAGGAATTTGGCACAGCGATGTGTTTATGGAACTGTTTTTCAATCTTACCTCTCCACTGTTCTGCAGAAATAGTTCAAGGTGACAAAAATTGAACTCTTGCCATTTATTTTTCAAAAATGAAGCTGAATAAAAACGCAACAAAGGAAATATCTTCTCAATCCTGGACAAAGTCTCGGTGCAAAGTAGTTATAGGAAAGTGTCATAAATTGAATGACTCGATTCAGAGTCTTGTTTGGACAGAAGCTCAAAAGCACCATAACGATACATTGGTATAGAGAAGATATACGGCCATCCTCCTATTTACCATGCGAGTAACTCATACGCCACTCCGAACGTTGTTCTCGATCTGTCAACGTTAACGTCAAGCTAGCCAGCAAAACTATCGTAACCTGCATTGCCCGGAACTAACGCGGACGAGGTTGTGTGGTGGTAGAGCAGACAAAATAAACGGTGAATTTATGATTTAATGTTTCCTCACACAGCACCAACGTGCCACGTGAGCGATGGGCAAGCAGTGGAGCAACCAGGGTTAAAGGTAGTCGGAGGTGCGTCGAAACTTCAATGGACAACAGTCCACTTCCAGCACTTCATGCGTACTTCGCATGTGGAGCTGGAAGTGATGTGTTCAGCATTTAAATTTCCTGCATGACTTCGAAAACATTATTTCTCTTTTCTCTCTTTTCGTTTGACTGGTAGGGAACTGGCGAGACCTTCCTAAATACCTTCGGAGACATTAGTCATTGAAGCAGGGAGAAAATATGGAATACAAAAAAAAAAACAACCTTTTCTGAAAGAACCGGTCTTGGGTAGCTGTGGAGAATTCCAGCAGTGAGCAAAAGATTCATAAATGTGCATCAACTTCATCCGATCGTCAAAGAGTAGCGGTGATTCATACCCACCGGCATAAGCGGCAGTTGAGTGGAATCGTTTCTCAGGTTGCCGGGGTTCGTGTGATGCATCATCGCCCCAGTAAGAACTCTTTTTTTATTCAACCGGCTTCTTGTTGGCTTCTTCTATTAGACTTTCCGCTTACGAATGCGGAATAATAATTCGTCTAGCGCAGGAACGTTGCAGATCTCATTAAACATGCATTGTTTGCAACATAACTCACGCCCCAAAGCCATGTTTAACCAGTAGTGCTCCACAGCAAAAATGCCCTTCTGCCGACAGTTCTGCTGCTAACGGTCCGCTTTTCGTCTTCAACGTGCGGTTTGAACGCGTGAACAAAATAGCATTTTCAACAGATCACTTACCACAAAAGCATCCGTTGGGAGCGTGCATCATGAAAGGGTATTATAGGTTATTATGTTCATGCACATACCGATCGACGGTTGCAACAAAATGGGTGCGTTCTTAAGCTGTTATGCAGAAAAACAGAGAGATCCAAGAACTACTTCTAGCTACCTATCCCACACATTTCGTTCCACTGCCAATCTGGCACCTGGCTAGGTCGGCTGCTGGTATATTTACTTGCACATTCTAGATGCACCTTCAGAACTATTTTTTCAATAGACTCTCTCAAATAATTTGTATGTAAACACATTATTTTTTATGAGCTGCTTGCACGATTGCAGGGTGAAGATAAAACAAGTCAGTTTTTGTTGCTCTAGAGTCTAGACCATATCGTTGTATCGGTACCACTATTGGCATGGCTCTCCTGCTTTTCCTCAACCCACCGTCCCACTCATTATTATGCCATAGAAATTGCAACAGGAACGCAAAAATGCAATCCATAACGGTGTATCGTACACCGGTGGTCAAGGGCTTCGGGCATATTGGTTTAGATTTCCAGGTGTGCATGTTGGCAGCCTGAAAAGTAGAAAATCAAGTGCAGTATGAAAACACGAATAGGTAGCGCTGCAGGTTTCTGCAGCCATAAATGCCTAGACCAACCACGATCGATCATCAACAGGTTTGGAAACTGGCGAGCCTGAAAGAATGATCTTTCTTGTGCGTGTGCTGATGATGATAGCATTATGGTTCATTATCTAGTAACAAACAGCGGATAATATCTGTTGCACTGGAAGTGAGAAAAACGATCAGCACGGTGTTGTAGAACATCGACCGAAGAGTGGCAAAGAAATCGCAAACAGTAAACAATTTAAGCCGTTGTTCTCCACTAATGTTAACCAAAAGTTAATAGCTTTCTTTATTTACACTGCGTGTTTAATGGCCAAGCTTTTGCCTGCGGGTTTTTGTTTTCAAAATACCTCCCAGATCTTCTCGTTTACAAGGTGCAATTCTCTGGATAACAGATAATGGGTATGAGTTTATTAAACACACAACCATACTACCATATTTAAGTTTTGCTTTTGAAGTCGAATAAGCGAACTCCATCTGTGTTCGCCTCCGTGTGCGCACCCGCGATCGCTACGTAAAGGCATAAACTTGCAACGCAAAAATTGGCAAAAATAGCCAAAATTACCAATACACACGTTTCCCATTGCTGTGCGAATGATCGCACAGTCCATCTTGTCTGTCAGTCAATGTAAAACACTGTTGGGCCAGAAGTGCAACATGGCCTACCGTGCCGGAATGGTGTTGATTTTTCGCTATATTTAAGAGGTTTTCGCGTTTGGTTTCATTTGTTTGCGAGGTGGTTCGTATTTTTTTTCATTCTTTTTGCTGTTACAAACCATCAAACTGCCGAGTTGTTGCGAATGTTAAATAACAACGATCGCCACCGCACCCGATTGACAGTCGGGTAAGTGTTGAGAGCTAATACGCAGACAAGGTTGGATGATGATGGTGGTGGTTGGGGTTGCTAGTAACGTTCATATTCAAAGATACCTCACGTTTTTTTTGGTGGCCAACGCCCGAATGCAAAGAGCCATGTAGCCGTCCAGATGCCATCTGTGTGCATTGTGTGTCATAAAGATGGTGATCGCATCATAAGATCGCTATTGACAAAAGCGCTAAACAAAAAAATTGTCACAAAATGTGTGTTTTTTGTGTAGTAAAGTTAAACAGCTTCCCAATAAAAGTGTTATTTTATCGTGTCATTCATTGTACACGTAATTCTTTAAGAGTGAAGCTTGAATTAAACAATGACGAATTTAGTTTAAATTTAGTCGCCCTGTGCTGTTTCAAATTAAAACGTATCTGATAATTTGATAAACATTTTAACCTATTTCTGCTCCACATTTAACGACAATGTTCGAGAGAAATGCCTTTCAAATCCGCCTGTACAATGCTCGCTTTTAACAAGCATTTAGTACAAACAGCGGCAATCATAATTGGCATCAAATTGTACCCAATTTGGGGAGCTCGTCGATATCAAAAAGGTACCCTGAAAAATGACCGTGGGGTAATATTGTGCAACAGGGGAGGCAATTTTCTATTGGTGTACTTTTTCAACCCTATCTTTTCAGCGGGCCCACAGCATTTTGAGATTAATGTTGGTTGCAGGTGCGAGAGAGATTGATCCATACACTTATAAATGCCAAATTATCATTGCGCTTCAATGCGGGCGAACATTGATATCTCACCGCCAGTACAACTAATTCAGTGAAATACATAACCAACAATTGACAGCCAGATGATGTTTGAGTTGAATATTCAATGCAAAAATATCAAAAATCTTGGAAAATTCGAATGAATTTGCTAAATGAACGTTTCATAAAGTTCAGAGCTTTGAAGCACAAAACAAAGGGGATCATATTGTGTTACACAAGGAAGATATAGTCATAATCTTTGAGCACCAACAAGCAAGCTCGCAAGAAGCCCCTCATGCTTCACTTGCGAACTGATTGTTTGAGTAGACATTTTGACACCGTTTGACATAATCCTCTGTAATACCAATTGCTCACTTGTTCTGCGCTTTAGTGGAACACAGGATTGTTCTCACTTATTACGTAATGCAGAGCTGCGTTGAAGAAGCCATAAACGCATCAGATTTTTAGACTTCCTTTATACATCACAGAAATAAAATTTCAACTGAACCATCAATCACCATTCTAGTAATTTCCAAAGACAATAATCAATGGCTTCTTATCACGGTCGATAAGGTTTTGCAACTATGACTGATTCGCAAAGAAAGTAAAGAAAAGAGCACCCGATATCTCTCGCACAGGAAATTGTGTTTCTAGAATGCATTTTCTTATCATAACCGGCACATTCATTGTGTTCGATAAAATTTTCAATGATTGGACAAAACAAAACAAAATGCATCCAAATTGGCGTACGTGCTGATCCACGGTTCGTTGCTTATCAAGTGATTTAATCCTGTTAAAAATTCAACGCAAAAAAAAAAACAAATTCGTTGAGTGGAAAATTTCAAGCTTTATGTCCGAAGAACAAATGCTTCCTATTTATCGCCAGTCCATTAGCCCTGATCTATAAAAGATACGGTCAAAAATAGCTTTGCAATACGTATCTCATCTTAACAGGATTCGTTACACAATGCCTCCAGGTAAGCGGGAAACAATCCGTTCAGGATAATAATTACCGGATAGGAGATTTAATTTTATACCGTTTCTACCAATTTTCTGGAAAATTTCTTTCCCAATGAAGCCATCAAATCGTGTGACCGACTGACGGAAATGAGATGAAGTGTTCATAACGATGCCCAAGATACGGTTACTTAATCCAACAGCTCAGAATTTCCATCATCCATCTTGCACGCATCCGTGGTCTGTAGTTGTCTAAAACGAAACAAGGTTAATACAGACAGGATTTGTACCATGACGATACAAGACGATCACTCAAGATCATGCAGGGACAGCGTAACTGCCAGCATAATTAGGCAATACCTTGTACCGAAGGGATCGTTTGGGAAATAGTTTCCATCGCGGTGGAACCTGATTGAAACTTTCAGCATCGTTAAGCTTAAGGTCCGGATTTAGCGGTACTTTTGTTGC
The DNA here is from genome assembly GCF_943734725.1 of Anopheles marshallii. Lineage (NCBI taxonomy): Eukaryota > Metazoa > Arthropoda > Insecta > Diptera > Culicidae > Anopheles > Anopheles marshallii. Next base: position 24,864,888 of record NC_071327.1, read on the forward strand.
CGATCTATACCACATTTTTTTCCAATTTATGGTTACACCCATTCGGTGGGATTTATTTCACGAAGTTAATCATCCGTTTAACCGCTTCATTCATTACTGCTCGCGGATGGGGTGTGTTTCATACTGGGTGCTCTTGAAAGTAAAATGTACATATTATTTTCTATTTACTATTTGCAACAACGCAACGGTACAATGGATTACAGTGCACTTGAAGGGAAAGGAAGGTAGGTAGTTTAAAGATAATTAATGTATCTTCTTTTGCTGTAAAGGTTAGGAGCTATTTGACATCACTTATTGTATCGATACGATTACTAAAGCAAACGAGGTAAAGGATGTTACGATTTATGTCTCATCAAGTAGAAAGATGTGGACATTTCCTACACAAATGTTACAACATCGCTAACAAGCGAATGACCTAGCGGTCGGAATAATGGACCGGATCAGTTGCCTTTTGGCGTAATGAACAAATTGTATCACAAACAATCTCCAAGCAAATCGTGTGTGATCACACAATAATGAGTTGTCTACAAATTACACCATCTTAAGTTAATTATGGGATAAGAAAACATGGTCTTTTGGGACGATCTTTCCAACGAATCTTCATCAGTATGCCATTAGTTCGTCAAGGGTTACATCTTGCCATTTCTTGGAAGCTGAGCTACAATAGTTATCAAAATAAAAGCTCATTGATTATAAGGTTTAAACTAATGAACCATTCTCCGTCGGTACTACAGAAGAAGCGTATGAGAAAATCGATCATTTGAAATATTGAACGAAGGCTATTAAATGCCGTTATGTACATTCTCTGCTGCCGAAAAAACGACAGATGCTGTAATTATTTCGGATGATCACAACGGCTCACTTACGTGACTACCGGTATCGTGACAGTATGTCCACGCTTTACGTTAAAATGTACTAAAATAACCACATATTACAGAACATTTGAACATTTTAATACGATAACCATTGTTTTCGAGATCAACAATACTTATGCTGCACTCGTGATGTCAATAGAGGGTTACCTGGGGTATTGAATGCGTATTTTGTATTTAAATTAATCTTCTAGCTTGTCCGAGATTAATTGAACTAGATTTAATGCTTCACTCAAGTATAAGTCCCTGACAATATGTAACTTAAACCTAACAATGTGTAACACTTAAAAATAAATAAAAAATATGATCGAAATCGACATTTTCCAATCAAATTATACGTTGCTTCATGTGCAAATGAAAAATCATAGCTAGAAAAAGGCTTTTACGCGCCAATTAGCTTGCGTTTATTTTGCATCGATCGAACGCCAGTGAGGTGTCGCTAGAGTCACGGTTGGATGCGTTCAATTAGCTGTCATTGAGCAAAAAAAAAAAGAACGTTCCAACGTTACCACACTAACTAGACTTTAATTTCCTTCTTTCATGCGAAATTAACCAAGAGTTGCTTTTTTAGTTAAAGTAAAGACGCAACCATGAAGTAAAGAAGTAGGTAGACAAATGTTTCCTTTCTCCGTTCACTAGTGTGTCTTCGGTTGGAATGTAACCGATAAGGAAATTAGCCTATCGATCGGAATGCACATTTCCTGTACCATTCTGGGGTGTACAAAAAAAGGGGAAAATTTCCTATTTTCCAAACAAAACCAGTTCGAAATAGTTGAGTGGTCGTTAGTATTATTCACACTTGTACACATGTAGCTTAAAAGCAAAGTTGATGATTGATCATGATCGACATCGTCAAATCGATTCTATTCTGAGAGCTGTTAAATTCTAGGTTAAGTGATGTTCGTACATTAATAGAAACGATCTTCCCAGTTCTCTTTTAGATTTAGGTTAATTTGTTGAAAAATTGTGCTATATTTCTGAATAACGCATGACGAAGTATAATTAAAACAAAATTGATATCAACAATGGCTTAGCGTCACGGCTTACCAAGATAAATCATTAACAGTTGTACATAGCCACGATAATTGAATACTTAACTTTTAATATATATAAAACAAAAGTAATATTATACTATTAACATTATTAATGAAATTTAAAGAAGAATTTTAAAACTCAATTTATAATACAACGCACGTGCCACATACAAACACTGCCTTCATTTGGAACTGGCACCTACTAAGCGTACTCCTCAAGTAATCATTGATTATGACGCTTTACTAATGAAAAACAAGCACCAAAGGCGAATGAGAAATGACCATGAAAGTTAAACTTGCAGAAAATTACACTAAACGATTCAAACAATCCTGATGATAAGTGAAAATGGAATAAAAATCCATCCCGCACCAAGCCACTGGGTTAGTGGAATTTTGAGCGTGGAAAAGTGTTGTCTCACATGGGCACTTTCTTCAGTTGCGCGTTACTCGCTTGCTTCAAATCGGACTCATTTTCATTGGCCACGGACACTGGTGCTGGTTGTGTTGCACGATAATGAGTTAATGCAGTAGCAGGTGAAGGTCACCTCACTGACAATTGTGAACCTTTGACGCAACAGAACGATAACCATTAGGGTGTCCATTAAAGACGGATTGTCATAATCGACCAAATTACCTTTTCTTTCCATCGGGAGCGTTATTTCTTAACCGCTCCAAAAGGGTTCCAAAGGGGTAAAAAGCATTTTTGGAAACTTCCCACGTCCTGATGTGAACTTAATTTTCTTCACCTTTTCAATCTTCCAAAATTCATCAACAACGGAGGTGAATTTCTTTCAAGAAATTGCGTCCTCTAACGAAACGCCACGCTTGGGGCGCTGGTGGCCACCAGGGTTAGGCGGAATGCGCAAAAACACCTTCGCAACCTGGTCGTTTCTTAATCGATTACAGTAACAACGTGCGAAGTGTCGCGCATTAGCGTCAAGTATCTGTCAATTTCACGATGACGGCTTTGATGGTCAGAGCAAATGGAAACGTTTGCTTTAGTGTATTAAATTTTCATCACACTGTGGGAAACCAGCGTAAAGGATGGCCGTGGACTGATGATGAACTGATTGAAAGAGCCGTCATGTATTAAAGATGTTATATTTATCTAGATTACTCTAGAAATCTCACCGTGTTGCTCCCAAAGCGGATTTATTCATCTTGCCTTTCAGAATACTGATAAACATATTTCTCGAACGCACAACACTGGGCGTGTTGCAAGTTTCAACACTTTACCATATGCAACCACAATGCTAGCAAAGTTGGAAGGAAAAATTACCTTGTTAAAGCATACAAAGGTTGATTTGAGAGGAAAGATACAACGTTCATTGCTTAGAACACCTGACAAAATATTCAACTGATTATATTTACGTTGGGATTATCAATAATAACGGAAGCAAATAAACTTCATAACTATAGCTATCTCCACTACTCGTACCTCATCTGCAGGTTAATGGCGATAATGATAGATAAAAAAAACTACTTCTTGACCGCTCATAGTTAAACATCTGGAGATTAAATAACATTGCATACTGTAAGGAATGCTCGTACAATGCTCAAAGTCCGGCAATATTTCGGAAATCTCCGACACGGAAACATAAATAGTGTTTAATTAATTGACATTCAAGTACGCCTCAGGACTCATTACGAGAAAGAAATGTCTTGTGTGCGCAGTAAGCCAATTCGATGCTTATCTCGAATAAAAATAAAAAAATAAGATTTGTTTTGCATCGCACACTTATCTTGTGGCAAAAATGGGTACATTCATCCCTTAAAAAAAGACATTCCGCTTCCTTCGACCGAGAACTTTGAACGGAATCAATATTGATAATGGAAGAAGACCATTTTGTTATCAGAACAAATTCACATCTTACATTCATAGCTTTTTGCAATCGTGTCTACCCAGAAAGTGCAAACTGATAAGATAAACAACATGACCACTTACCTTACAAACTCGTGCATGATGACGCTCGCACGGAATTGAACAGTAAATTACAAGGAAAGGATTGTTTCCTAATTCATCTAATCTTCACGTGAATTGAGGATTGGTAGGGAAATTGTACCACACTGAACAATAATTATAAAATATTGAAAAAAAAATGTTTGAATATGACAGAAAATAAATTTACTTTACACTTTTAATAACACTTTTTTTACCATGTGAACCCAAAAACATTCAAAGACGAATATTTAAACTGTTGGATTCGTTTCCTTCCATGTGAGCCACAACTCAAATCAGCGCCATCGGGCGGAAAGTTCGACAAACTCTTCAGCCTATAGTTCCATCGAAAGCTAACAGAGGGCTCTTGCAAAGGCGCACCATTTCCGTGTGGTTTGTGTCTCTGCCAATGTGAGCAGATGATGTAAACCGGCGGGGAAAAAATCGAGCGTACGCCAGCCAAATAGAATACTTCCCAAAAATAAACGTGATGTGTATTTATAAAAAAACATAGCTACTTACGGAAATAGTTAAGCGCCTCTCGCGTCTGCTCTGTCGTCAATCCGAGCCCTTCCGTCGGTATCGGTAGCGCTGGATATTGCACGAACCAATCTTGGTTTTCGTAGCCCCCGAATGTGGTGGTTGTATCCGCCCGGATCTTGTACCGTGGGATTTGCTCCTCGAGAAGGGAGAAAATTTCCACCTCGGGAAGATCGTCGGTACTGCATAGTTCTGTTGGGGAAAAAGGTAGAAAGCACCAAAATTAGTAGAAAGACAAAACAATTGCATTAAAAATTTTAGGATTTGAACTATAAAATCATCTAATAAAAAAAACGGTAAATTAACTGCTTCTATACTAAATATCCATCTATCCCTATGTGCGTTTCTGCATGTTTTAGTGATTGCGCAATATGCGTTCTATTTGGAGAGTTACCGGAACTCGCGGACAGGATGTCATTGTTAGTTGGACGGACTACGTGTTGAAACCTCATTGATAGACAGCAGCTGTTTTTAGAAAATGCTTACTCTACAAACAACACGTTGCAAAGATATGATCCCATAGCGTTCACCAATGCATCACGTGGTTTGGGAAATGCAGGGAGTGTGCATTCAGTTATTTCGAAAAACATGTAAATGTCATTTAGTTTAAATGGCGCAATAAAAACGAGAGAAAATGCGTTTCGAGTCACCACTTAAAAGAGCAGTGTTTTTATATTAGGTAGATATGATGTAACATCATAGTATATTCTTTGTTTCACCATTCCATGCACAATTTTTAATTTAACCACCAAATACTCAATATACTTCGAAAATGCAAGTTGATTTATTAACCCTTTCCCACTACATTTTGTTTTAGCTGTGATTTTCCAGAAATCAAGAATTGATTCATACAATCGAAATGAATCAGCTACGACTATCTTTTATCAATTCTTGGTTTGTAATCGCTTGCCGTTACCGGTTGTCAAATACGATGCTTATCTTCGTACAGTGTGCCTATAAAACAATATCACATTGCCCTACAAATTGGAAATAGTGTTGCCTGTTTCCTGTCGCTGATTAAAACCCTCTTCTTTTGTGCTGGACTAAACGTCCATACACGACTTTCGTTGGTTATGGTGTTGCTGCTATTTCATACTCTCTACTTTTAATCGATCTTGCCAACTTTTCAAAAGCGAACATCGCAAAAACACATCTCTGCAGCTGATCATCACTGGTCCGCATCTCTCCGTTGTAATAGCAGCGGAATTGGAGCACAACATTCGGTGAAATTGAACACTTGTCGCAGGTCATCGGAACGAACACAACCATCAAACCAAAGTCTAGCATCTTTACATTCAATTGACTTTGAAGACAATATGTTTTGTGCTTTTGAACTTGAAATAACCATATGGTTGTCTTCAACGATTCATTGCTTATAAGTCCAAGGACAATTGATTTCGCAATATTCTAATATAACACCAATCATCTTTTCCAATTACTACAATATTCAGAACCGAGAGATGGAAAACAGATAATTTTCCAATGTTTTCATTGCAATTTCCACTGCACACGAGTACGTCTACACGTGCGGAGCAGCAATGTTTATTGCAACACATCATGCAACCAAGCAAACACACAAGGGTTCCATCGGATGGCCACAATCTTCACATCAGCATAACTACTCTTCATTTTGGTTCGCGGTCGGGGATTGTGTCGACACAATGTGCCGGGGCACAATTTGAACGTTTTCACCACCGGCTAGCGGTTCTGCATTTCGTCGAGCCGTATGAATTCATTCACACATTTGCACATGGTGTGCGCGATGCGTTTGAATGAGTTCGAAATCCACACTTCGTTCACAGTTGGTCACAATTCATGCGCAGTTCGATGCGAATAAGCGAGAGTGATGAATAGGCCATCCGGTTTTTGTTTGGAGCATTGACCAAACAAACAGGTGTTGTTTGTTGCAATGGTTTACACACATACATGCCATAGAAACAGTTGGAATCGAAGAAACGAAGGAATATCCCTTAAACAATTCTAGCTATATTGTATAATATTAGAAAAGAAGTCATTAAAACCAACTCTTGATAACAATAATACTCACCAGTTATGCAACCAACGTCCCGTTTTTCTGTGATCTTAGAGGCCTGCTGCATAAGCAACCGTTTGCTTGGCAGCCCCGGCAAATGCTTTTCGATTGTCGCCTGAGTGTTGGGGCTCAGGGGTATCCTGGCCCCACATTGTGAGGCAGCCAGTTTGGATTGATACTGTTCCTGTGGAAGAAAACCGAGAAAATCAATCAGTTTTAGTTGATTCAAATGGACTAAAGCTTGAACCTGGCAGAGAAAACAATGGGTTGTCCAACATTACTTTCCAAGCCATACTGAATCCCAACGTAACATTGTGTGAAAGTTACCCTTTTTATGTTCCCATAGTACAACGGCAAAGTCAAGGTTATGCTGCTGTCAGTGTTAATTTGCACTATAACCTTTAATTCGATGGCGGAATTAACGAGATCTTGAAGCGTGCAACGTATAGCGAATTTCCCCAACCAATGCATGATGCCATTCCCAACATCATGTTAAGTTATGTCCATCTCGTTAAACGCTGTTAGTCAGGTACCGTAGTTTTAAGCATGTGAAAAGGTCACGTGTGACAAATTTTCCGTATCACAACGCAAAAGGGCAGGGTTATCCCATTGTTTCCGCTCCTTCCCATCGGCTTGCCGGAGTGCTGAGTGAGCTGGGTGTGCGAATATCTTCGCCGGTGACATAATTACGCGTCGTTTAAATGAGCATGGGGTGGAGCAGCAGAAAGGGAATGAGCTTTACATAACTAGCAAGAGCCATTGAACTACTAAATTCGAGCTGCGCTTGATTTCAAGCGCAAAGTCCATTGCGGCAGTTTCATCTGTTCGCCGCCGTACGCCAACTTTTTGGGCGATGTTCGTAACGATTGCAAGCGATTGCGAATTAAAAATATCGTACAACATTTGCCACACTAACGATCTACCGTGCTGGGGCCGTTAACCACATCATAATCAACGCGTCTAAACAAACAAACGGCGGTGCTTGGGGGAAATCTATAAGCCTCGCGATGAGCGAGATAATAAAGCAGCTTGCATGGTTGTATAATGTGTTGAATTAGATTGTCTCTCGTTGGATATTTAATTTAATTGGGAATAGATCGATTATAGTAGATCATTAAATGAAAAGCAACAGTCTGACTTATAATGAATGATTTTTATTTAATTTTATTATACCTGTTATGAATAAATTCCCATTTCAACCCACATTGACCCCATTGCACACCAGCTCATTGTACTATGTTACACACCAAAATCGTCCACATACATCATTCTGTCAAAAATTAGAGCACATCTTTCAAGATCAGTGTAAAACAAACAGCATGCAGGAGGGTAACTACCACTTTCATTACTCATTCGACTGCTAAACTCTTCGCCAAAATGCTTCGTACAACAAACTCTTCGCGGGTTTGGCAACGTATCAATGCAATTCATGTGCCAAAACCCATTATAACAAACCGAACTCTAGGTGTCAAACACATCTGCTGTGGTGTATTTACACAACTGCACCATTTCATTTCACTATAGGGTTAAAACTTTTTTACTCCTATGCCTAGTCAATGAAGCAGATAATAAATGGAGTGTAAAAATAAATCCCAAAATGCAACATAATAAATCACAAAAAGAGTACACACAATTTAAAATAGTTCCTGGTGGATTCGATTATGCAACTGTTAGTTCTACAACAGACGATTTGTGCGAAACCGGAAAGCTTGACCCTTTGAGACGACGCGTATTGATTTTTCTGCGACTACACGACACATTGGGTCAGGTCAGGAGTTTAACGAACCCACGTCGGCTTCCGGTGCGACGTGTTTTATAGTGCATAATTTAATGCACCTGCCAGTCGACGAAAGCAATCGGTATTTTGCATGAAATGCACGTATTTTATTTCCATTTCGGATTAAAAATATAAAAACATCATATCTTACCACCCGGAAATCCCTCCGGTTTGATTGAAAACTCCCCCCGTGGTGATAAACTGCCGATTTTAAATATAAAACGTCAGCGATCGAGATGGATTAGAGGACAAACGGCTAAACATGCATTACGGATGTACAATTATCTTACAAGACGTACCGACAAAAGGGATATTGTGTATTTAATTCCATCACGGCAGACAGACAACACCTTGTGATAAGGAACAAAACAAGAAAACAAAGTGTATTTTTGCTTGACTGATTACATCGCTTGGATCTAGTCGTGTCTGGAGCGTCCCGACAGAGCGAATGATAACAGCGCCGGTCTTTACTCGATGGGACCAGTACCAAATCTCATGCGGTTCATACGCCAGGACTGATTATCTAACTACTGCTGAATAAAGCCAAAGAAAACTAGAATTGACTTTCCTAAGATTTGTTGAGATATCTCGCATGTTTAGCTTTTTGTTCTGTTATTTTAGACATGACGAATTTTGTTGAAATTTGTACAAAATTGTGAATAGAAAAAAAAACATATATTGACTAGGACTCTAATAAGGCCATATTAATTTCGATGGCGATAGAATCTGCACTCCACAGGAAGGGGGAAAACAAATTCACTCGCCCCAAAAGGCGAAGAAGTCAAATTTCAGATGAATAATAACTGTCCTCAATATAAAACAAATTTTCAACAAAATTAACATATTTATTGAAAAAAAATCAAATTCCTTTCGTATGACTGGATAACGTAAGGAACCTCCTAACGAACAACTTAAGATTTTCCCCAATAAGAAAGCAATAACTTCTTTTTTTCTTCATTATCGGAAAAACAATCTGGAGATGTCTAGGCCTGCTATTTCTAGTTTCCTATTACTTCCATTTACCCGCAGCTGGATGGTCAATCCTGCGTACGGAGGGATTGATCCAGATGAGATTTTGGACCGGTCCTGTCATGTGAAGACCGGCGCCGCTACCAATACACCACTGGGACGCCCCGGTAAGAAAGCAATAACTGCTTATGGTTAATTAAGTATTGTTTTCAGTGTACATATACAACAAACAATTAGCAACCAACAAGTGTGAAGGGGAACATAGCACTACACTGCAGAATGGTTACCCGTTACAGAACATGATAAGGTAAGCTACAACCACGTCCAAAGATCTGTTATTAGTTTGGGAAATACAACACGCCAGCATTCAAATCATAACTGAACTTGCAGTGAATTGTTCCCAGTTGCGTTCCTTCCTTCAAGCTATTCGGCCTGATTTTGTAATAAACTTACGCATAGTGGCGAACTGTTGAGGGTGTACCGTTCCCGAAAAAATCCAACGCATAGTGTAGCCTTAACGTAAGCGAATACACTGACGGACTGGAGGAGCATACCGGATGGAGATGCTGATGTGCTACACAGTTCATATCAAATTCAATGCATTCGTCTTTTTGTGACGATTATTCTTCGCCATTGTGTGTGTATTTTTGCTAATTAAAATCACTGAACTCACTGCACACCAACGAGTACACAAGCATTTTCATTTACACCTGGTGACCACTGACCATCTTTTCATTCGATAAGGTTTGGAGAAAAGGGAAACACACGGCAGGGCCGTGCAAACAGAGAACACAAATCTTGGACACCTTCAACACAAACCGTTGCACCTTAGTTACACAATATGCACCGATTTTCTTGGCCCGTAACACAAGCAGCTTCTCAACACCCAAGAGCGCAGAGTGTTAACCAGCGAAAATCGAACACTAATCGAAGCGAAACGAAACTAGAGCAAACGGGTCCACGATCAACTTCAAACCGTCGCCGGCAAGACGCTCTTCTGGCAGGTTGATTGGTTTGTTTTGTTTGTGGTTTCGTGTACATCTTGCAACGATCTTGTTGTTTGTTGGTGTAAGAAGAACAGCATAAATAGAGAATGTAAATATTTTCGCGCAAAAAGTGTTAATTTATAGCAAAAAATAACAAACATACGTAAATATTTTTAAAGATTCCATATTTTTATGTTGATTCATCATCATCCAAGAAACATGACCATTTATGTATTCAATAAAACTTCTCTAAACAAACCAATGGTGGTAACAAATACATTGATTAACTAACGCCGAAGATTTTCACAATTGAAAAGGAAATTTGTTGCTTAGCCGCTCTAGGGTGATCGCAGTGTCTCTCTTCTTCAATCGCTAGCCATGAACCCCAGCATCTTCCTCCCATACGTCACCAGACAACTCTTCTCCTTTGTTAGCACTGCGTTAGGGTTAGGCTTTGTTCGCAAACGAGTCGGGAAATTATATCAATTTCGCGATCACACACTCACACCCTGCCCGCTGCGAAAGAGAAGATCGCGCCTGTTTAAACGATTCGTCATGAGGATCACTTTGCGGGTGTTACGCTCTGACGCCAATTGGTCGCGAAGTTTCTCGTTAGCGAGATGCGATGCACTTCGTTTACGTTTACGACGAATCAAAATAGATCCACCGGCGATACACACACCACAACACCGGGACATGGTTTTTCACATTGCGCCGGAAGCGTCGAAAAGGCAAGGATAGGGTGAGCAAGTGCACTTGGTGCGCACCGCGAACAATGCAATAAATCTTTCAGTAAGATATTTTGATCGACAACGGATTGGATTAAGCCATGTATCGGGAGACTTGATAGAAATAGATACAACATTGGAAATATTTTCCGTTTAATTTTATTTCTTGCTGATTGAGTTACTCCGTATATTTCTTTAAACAGCGAACCCATCTCATATCTTGTTCGTTAACCTGACTATTTAACCATCTCAATTGTATTACGAATTGTATCAACATTAAAGCTCAAACATATGAATTAATTATAAAATGATAACAGAAGTTTTAATGATACAAAATTAAATATAACATTTGCACATTATTTACCATTGCAGATAAAAGAAACTCACACAAGATCACACCGATCTTCTGATCACGCAAACTGCTGCTCTCCGTCAGCCAATTCTCATATGCCAGCTAAGGAAATGAACTTGAAAACACAACTTTTCAGTGCCAGTGCGTTCGTTAGATAACTGGTTTCACACGATTTTACCTTATTCGTGACTAGACACTGTATGTCGCGATCTTTACACAAGAAAAAGGGCTGCACAGTTTTCCATCTGTCGGCATAGAAACCATTTACGAGGGTATTCTACAGCATGAGCACAACAAAGAAAAAAACATCGACGAGAGTTCATAATTAACACCAACTCTTCCCGTAACGAGCAGTGCTTACAATGTGTAAACAACATCGACAAACGAATTTTTCTTTCGATTGCTAAAATAAAAAAGAACTCAACTTGAGCACGAACGGACGGTCACCGAACGTAACATCGAACGTCAATGCTACACACATCGAACGTTTTGGGTGAAAAAAACACCCCGGGTACATAATAGGTTTCAGAGGGATTCACACCTTGTGCTAAACATTGTAACGGCATTTAAAGTTGTTTAACATAGGATTTACTTGAAGAAATAAAAATATGCCATTAGTATGTATATTGATCTATAATTTTAAAAAAAACTTGATTAAAAAAAAGTTTACTATCATGTCATTAAAATAGTCAAAACACAACATATTCAAATCCGTCTCTACAGGAAGCGGAAGCTAAAACAGAATTCTTTATCGCGTTGCTTCATTATATCATCTGCCTTATGTCTGGCAACATAAGTGTATGCAAAAAAAAAACGAAAGAAAAATCAGGAAAGAATGGATGAGTAGTTCGAAACACAGAAGCTCAAAGCCGCATAAATTATTTTGCACAAAACAATGCTCCACCCAACCCCCACGATCGCTCGTAGCACAGATGCATAACACGTGCCAGAAGGCACCTCAAACTATGAGCAGCACTAGGAAAAGCCCTTTCACAGAGCAACTAAAACATAACTTTAGCATAGCATATTCATTACATCACTGCCAACGGAAAGCTACTGCTCAGCTGATGTTAGTGTGCAGGATGTACGTATAAAAAATGGTGCAAAATTGCGGGAAATTTTGTTAATGAACCGAAAATAACTATAACTCCCGCTAGTGTCTAGAGATGCTGGCAGCAAAGCGACAAAAAAATGGCTGACAAATTGTCTCTCGTGCTGGCGTTAAGAATGATCTCGTGAGGGCCTACGTCATTTACGAGGTGTAGCCAACATTTAAGGCACCCCTCCCAGACCCAGCTCTCCTTAATCCCAGTGTCTAGTGCGGGCGGATGCCAAAGCTGACCGATGATAGGCAGGGGTGGCCGAAAAAATATAAATTTGTCGATGATGCACGACATCATATGACACTCAAAGCGTGAGATTGCATAAATCTGCTCTGACGATAAAGCAATTTTTTGTGTTGTTTCGCAGATTTCTGGTTTAAAAGAGCAAAAGGTCGTCTGGGTTAGCGGCAGAAATAAATTGTTGTTCATGATGTTTCGCTAGTCTAGCTCATTATGTGAGAGTTATTGATTTACCAATGCAAAATAAACCATATTGATTATCATGAGCATGAACAACTCAAACATATTGATTCTTTAACTTGTCTTTGTTTAATAATCTGATTTAAATAAGGAGAAATGCAAAATCATATCTAAAATCCTATTTGTTTAAGAGCAACTCTTTACTGCAGTAGTACATATTATCTATTTGGTTTAGCATCAGGACCTTAAAATATTGCTAATATCTAAATTTAGCACGTCAACAAATGCTTTCAACTGTCCACATCTTAATGATTTTACAAATGAGCGAACACTGTGTTAGCAAGGACATTCTAACTGCTCTGACCTGGTCCAATGAACTATCGCGTAAAAATGGCATATTTTAAACGACAACACAAGCACATAACAGTTTACAACCACCAGACATACACACACAGCGCGGCCGAACAACATCGACACACTTGTTAGCCATAGAAGAACCCCATTTCGCCAATTTGACTGACGGAGAAAAGCTGTCTTAAATTGGCACTTGCTGTTTGCATCGATTTTCCAAACGACAGTTCAATGTCACACGTTTGCCGTCCGTTTTTGTAGACGGCAAAATAAAGCTCCCCCTCGTAAAAAAAGTGTCTCAAATTACACTAAACGTTCTTTAAATATAAATAAATAGTCACTAAGCGCCACTGTCTTTCCTAAGGGGGCGAAAAACGAAAGAATTAAAGGTAATTTTTATCGGAAATTTTCTCTTTAATTGAAGAGTGAAGTGCATAAATTAGCGCAGTATAAATGATATTACTCACTGAGCAGACACTATTGTCAATGAAACACATACTACTGCCGTACTTCCGAAAGAGAATTGGAATTTCCGTATAATTCACCGATCACAGGTCACTTTTACACTGCACAAATAATTGATCTTGTCTGATGCAAGCAACATTCACTGACTGCAGTTAACCCACACGCATTCAGAGCCGTTGTACTAACACGTTCAAACCAGTCCTGGAGTAGATATCGGCACAATCGTACCGTCGTATCATCCTGGTCACAGTTGCCGGTAACAACAAGCATTAAATTTGGCGATTTCATGACGCAAGCAACCAGCGTATTTGTTTAAACGTTGTCCCCCAGTTCCTGCTTTCGTTATGGGTAAAAGGCGCTTTAAAAAACAAGAATTACATTTGTAAGTCCAACAAAACGTATAACGCACCATTTCAAACACGTGATTCAAAAAGTTTGGTGTAATTTCCACCAACAAGCAGAAATCTTCCAGTTGGTAGTGGTATCGGTCCCACTGCCACAGCAATCGATTCGCATCCCAGAGCACCTCTGCACTCTCCAGCACCCTTCATGCACGGCTACCGAGCGCAAGATAAACGTGTGCGCCAAATCACGTATGCACTTTTGCGAATGTACCAACGTTTTTGGCCCTACCTCATGCGAGGTCACGGTAAATTCGCGAGATATTTTGGCCCATGCAGCCATGGACGAAACAATAACATTATACAAAACAAACTGATAAATATAGGTAAGCAATTTAAAAGCGAATTGTACGAGATTAAGCTACAGAAGTTGGAGTGTTGTTTTAAAATATAATTTCATATTCAGTTTTAGTTTTGCGTTTCTATGAATATGAATTTGATAGTTGTAATTTGGGAATACCACCAAATTTATAATATTAATAATTCTATTTTATAAAACAGTTGGACGATCAAAATGATATGGGAACTAATACATAGGAAGGCAACAAATTCCTTACCAATTTCTGATAATATGATTTAATTTTTTGCGGGCTCGTTGGTGTATCGGTAGCGGCGCCGGTCTTCATACGACAGGACCGGTCCAAAATCTCATCCGAACCAAAGCCCAGTACGCAAGAACTGATCATTCCGATACGGAAAAATAATGTCAACGAAAGCCAGTGATGGCAGACCTTAGACCTCTTGAGGTTGTTGTGTCGATGAAGAAGAATTACATCATCAATTTAAAAAAGCGACTTTTTCGTCAAATAAATTAAGTTTAGTCTAGGTTTAATATTAAATCTTCAATGCAAATGTAACAGAACTATTGTTATCACTATGTATACATTAACCAAATTGACTCATGGTAAATATTAATAAATAAACTTGGAGAGGTTGGGTGCATCTGAATGACTTAAATCGAGTCTCATTAGGATCGGTCTTCACAGAACAACTGCCAAAGAACTTCATAGGGGAGACTGCTTGATAAAAATAATCTGCCATATGCCGGACATATCCTGGGAGATCTTCACTCAAGCGCAACAATCAATACACATCCCAAAGTATGGCTTTGTTTTAATTTTGGTATATCGAACAGATACTACTTGCGGGACACATCATTAGGCCAAAAATGTTGAAGTTGAAGAAGATATTGTACTAATCCGAACCGAAGTACAGAAGCGAAGATAGGTTGACGTTTATCGCTGAGTAAAATGTGTTGAATATATGCTATCTTGGAAAATAATGCATTTCTTAGCAAACAAACGATAGAACTCCCAGCTAATATTTAATTCGTTCAAGTGTCCCCAAAATCAGAATACATCCAATCAACCGGACACAGATTATTGTGTCTTTTTGTGACATTTTTTCAATTTTCTTACGACCATCCATGTCTTGCTTCTTTCTTGTTTCGCTTAATCTCGCAGCATATTTTCAAACCTCGCCAAGAATAGAGCATGGGCCCAATAAAATGTCGTCAGAAGCAAACCGGCCAGACAGAATGGAACCATTCGTGAACATATTCAACCCTAGCGCTCATCATGATTGGAAAAACAAGCGGAGGCGATAGAAATACAGAGATAATCATTATTTCTTGTGTGGATCTTCCTTATTTAATAGGAAGAGTGTTAACAACACTACATCGTTAAGCTTGTGGTAAACTTTGGGTTTACACCATAACAAGTAAAAATAAAATAAAACACCATTAAAATGCTTTTAATCCCCGAGGGAAATCGTTCATGCAGCAAAGAATTGCACAATGCGGCACACGAATGGAATCAGCCGCTAGTCTAGCTGTCATATGATTAATTGATAACAAAGCTTAATCACTTCCAGCGTGGGCAAACTTGGAATATAAGCTAAGGGATTCGACTTGCTTAGTTCACGAGACAAGCCTTTCTCTCTCCATTGAGTTCTTATCAGTCCTCGTGACGTCAAAATGTGCGCTCTCAAAGTTGAAGGACGTTGCCAACGGTGCAGATGTCGGGTTTGGAGCAAGCGAGAATACTCTGTTGAAATCTCTTCTACTAGAAAGCCCTTTGCAAATAAAAGGGTTACCTCATACAAGCCATTTGGCGAACGAATCTATCGCACAATTGTGAGAGATCGTCAACAAATCAAATAAAGCTTCTTCAGCTCTCCAAGGTGTTATTGGCTTTTCCAAAGACTACACTGCACTCCAAGACTGCAAGCCACTCTAAGATATCGTAGGTGGAATAAAAATGCACCACAGATCGAAGAATGCGCGCTCGCGTGTTGATTCACGTGTTATTATTAGAAATTTCGTTGGAACTCAGTGGGAGAGTCGTGCTGTGAGGTGTTTCACGTTTTGGTGAGGTTCTATTCCCGGAGTCTACCAATGAATTGGATCGGATGGAAAGACTTCTTCGAAAATGCTACCGCGAAAAAAAATGTTTTGATATTAAAATTTTAATTTAAATTAGTCCACGAGAAACTCTTTTACAGTTGAAGGAGTTGTATGAACATTGAAGAAAACGAAATATTAGCCATTCCTACGCGTAGAATTTTTGTGTGGGTAGTTGAAACATTAAACCAGAACGCGACGAAGACTCCCATCATGCAACGGAGTTTATTTCCGTAGACATACCCACCCGGTCCTGATGTTAAGTGTCAACTTTACGACTACATCTTCGCTGGGGCATACAGTTTGAGGCGTTGCTTATACTTGTTAAATGTCGTCTTCCTGCCGGCAAATGCATCGATGCATGTTGCACACGATGTGAATGATAATTTAGTATGACAGGAAACAGTAGCAGTTTTGGTATGAACATCGCCAATCCTTTTCTTTATACAATAACTAAGTAAACATAAATAAATCATGTCACTTTTCAAGCTAGTTTTTACCATAAACTATTTCATTAGCCGTCTTAACTATCTTATATTGAAATGTAAATTAGACTATTAAGAAATATAGTTTATGGCGCATAAAATTGGACTAAATTAAATCTTCGAATCGCTGGCCCTGCGTTACTACAACGATGTTGAAAGTGAAAAGGTTATCATATTCACCGAAGAGAATGCCGTTTCATACGAGAAAACCAACAAGCGAGCAACCGGAAGCTTCCGCTAGGGCAATACGGTTACATTTCCACATGGGAGCCCAACGGCAACGGTCACAAAACTTGGATTGTGTTGCAGAGGAAGATGAACGCCCTAATTAAGTGGCAAACGAGGAAAATTGAAACCAAAAGAGCGGATCATTTTTCAACCCGGTAACAATTTGTAAGCGGCAGGCACGTGTTGTTGCATTGTGCAGCTCTTTTGTTAAAACCGTGAAAGTACATCAAGTTGCATCGAATGAACACCAGATACACGGCCGCGCCGTTGTATGAAAGTAAATGGAGGTGATGTATTTTTGAACTGATGCTCGTAACTTTTAGGCAGATTTACTTGCCATCGGTTGTACTAAGCGCTGTAAGATGGAACAGTTTATCGATTCCGAATATAAACCTTTCTTTTTTGAGAAGCGAATAGATTAAAGGTTTTCTAGGGTAAGACTACAGTGCGGTTGAGATGCAAATTCATTGGAATTTATCTAAAAAGTAGATAAATATTCGGTTGTTAGGCATTGGTTTTGGTCATTCAATTCCTTTGACAAGTATATGGTTAAAAAAAAAGCGTATCCAATTAAAAAAAGTTTAAGTACAGATACACACTCAGAAGTTCGAAAATAAAGACATTTTTTAGATTTTAAACACAAAATGTACCACTTATCGGATTACGAGTATTTATATGTGAAGGTATACATATTGAAGGTTACATAAATATTCATTTTGAGTGCATTCAAAACTAAAAACAAAAAAAAATGTATGAAAGTAAATACTTGAAACTAGTACTTATCAAGATTTTAATTAATGACAATGCAAAACGGATCGGATTCTGGAATTCGATCCTTCAATCGAATCGGCGACGAATATAATTTAAATAAAAAATCTTGTACATTCCGAGTTCCGAGTAGGATTGAAATCCAAAACAAGAGGATCTATTTGGATCTTTCACGTTCAGCTTCAATTTTCAATATTTTCAAACAAACAATCTGTGTACCTCTTCTGCTTATAAGATCAGACCTACGCCGTAGCGATTAGTGTTACATCTTAATACCTTAAAAGGCGATACCGATAAAGAAATTGACGATAAACTGATTTTTTGTGGCCTTATAATTGCGACGCATCGGAACTTAATTGCAAACGCAAAAACCTTTGAACGATTGTTCGATTTTTTGCAGCAGCAGCAGTTATCAGTTGCCATATGCCAACACCTACACCGCAAGATCGCGGTAAAGTACCTTTAGCCTGGGCAAGATAACATCAAACTTCAACCGCGAGTGATAAAGTCACCGCTAGACAACCCACCCTTGTTATCTTGTTCCCAAAACGTGCGTACTGATGAGTCGCCGTGTGGAGATTAACGCCGAAGTACTTACACTTTGCTGATGAAATGATGTGCGCCGGTTTGTAGCTGGTGTGCGATGATTGTACGGGCGATGATTGTGCAGCAGTAGTTACAACTGAGCCAGTGGTAAAGTATTCCGGCTGGTTGATTTGTGCATTTTTTGATTTTCTTTTATTAGCTCACTTTTGTGCGCTTCGTTTCGTTTCTGAAAAAGAAAAAAAGGCAAAAGGTCAGAAAAAAGCATTTTGAAATATAAAAAGGTATCCAAACTTTCGATAACAGAAACTATTTAGATAGCAGGAAGATATGAACAAATTTGAAACAGCCATTGGAAGGAACAACTTCACACAACTTGGAGTTCATTTTATCGTGCCTTAATTGTTGCCACTTTGCCGGTCGATAAAATTATGCAATTTGATACGCAAAGTCGGTCACCCATGTGTGGGATGGGAAGCTATCCCCGGTACAGATGCACTTGCACCGTGCAAGACTTGTAGACCGGTTCTGCATGAACAACTAACCTCCAGCCGTTCGTCACCTTGTGTGAAGACCCAGAAAAGCGGTAAAAAAGCAATTCGCACACTCCCAATCTTGATATTCGTGCGTTTCTGGTTCTTTCGCTGGCTCCAGAGTGGCGCACCGTTTAGTTTCATATTTCGTGATGTTTTTCATGAATTAAACAAAGCATCGTTGTCGCTGCCATCGTATAAAAAACGCACAAACTTCATTACCCCCGTTTGTTTCTGTTTGGAGTAGTTCACACCTGGTACTAGGGTACTGAAAGAGGAGAACGCAACAGCGCGGCTCAAGGTTAGGGTTAACCACGGAAGCTTGGAAATTAACAAAATGGCCTGCGAAGAATTGGCTCTGTCTTTTGGGGCGCCAGTTTCACGGTGACTGCATGAAAAGACATCATCGTCATGTCTTCAGATATCGGCACAAGGTCTTTCAAAACGGTCATCCAAGTAGACCAAAAATGTCTTCATAGCAGGAGTCGAAGTCATTTCGATGCTGTTACTAAAATGACAGAAAAGGAATGGTGTACTAAGTGTTGTATCTCTCCTTTGTCGAACCTTCTTTATATCGATGAAATCAGCTGCAACACAGCTCGCTCGCACACATACACCCGTCGTGTGGCGAGAGCTGACGATCGTGCGTAAATTGTGCGCGTTTGTTTGTACTTCGAAGATCGACTTGCACGGTCTCTATACCCGTAGAAAGGAGGGATGACATAATCGAGCGTTCCGACCAAAAACGCTCCGAAAATTCAACTTTTAGCGATAAGTCTCACCCGAAAACCGTGTCACTCGCTACTGAATACTTGTCCAGCACGCAGATTTACCTTTTTTTCTCGTGCAATTTGGATGCAGTAGGCTCCAAGTGTGGCTTGCTTTTGAAGATTATTTCTTTCCTTGGCACAGATGACGAAAGATGACGGATGCTATCAAAACACACACAAGCTTTCGCTCTCTCTCTCCGTCTCACACGTGCGCACACAGTTGATACGGTGCAGGGATATTCTGTATCCTTTTGAACGCACTGATTTTATCCTGAAGCTCAATTTTCCCACGCTTCCTCACATCATTTGATCGCTGTACAAAAACACATTTACTGACGTATTTGCGTTAACTATCAATCAACAGAAGGAAGAAGACGAATGCGTTGGTTTAAGGTGCTAACGGGGATTTTTTGGTGTAAATTCTGCTTATATTTTCTTTCCCTTAAAGAAAAATCAAGCACAGAGACTTCTTATTTTTCGGTGCAGTTTCTCTGTCGTCGATTCGTTCCGCCACCTGATTCCGGTATGGCCCCTTCACTTTTTTGGGTGTTTTTTCTGCTGCTTTGAAGAGGTTTTTCTATCCGTTTCGGACGGGGGGTCTTTCCGTCGGTTTTCGTGAAGAAAATTTTCACCACTGTGAGAGCATTTATGACCAATTTTTACGGTACACACACACTCGCACACAAGCGGCAAGAGAGCACACGTTGCTCAGCTTGCTTTGTTTTGCTTTTCTTTTTACTTCTGGTTACGTTTTTTCACTACACGGATCACGAACTGCACACACACACGAATTTGCGGATCGATTATTTACCATTCACAAACAGAATTGAACAAAAACTGAAATCCAAACACTTTCTAGAGGCTGCCAACCACCGTACGATGATGGTGAGACAGCTCCGTTACGTTTAACACCCGTTTTAATTACACCGCAAAAACGAACAACTTTTCTAACAACAATTCGTCACTGTGGGACTAAACTTTTCTGCAACAAACAAATATAACATGCAAATATCGCAAAGAACGAATTGGTGGCCTTTTCTGCCGTAACTTTCCCACAAACACACACGGTTAGTTGACGTCGCCGTTGGTGTCGAGGCCACCGTGAAACACTCACGTAATTTACGCGCACACACGATGATTAACGAACATGACTAATGTACACCACAGAGATATTTGACGATTTTCACTAGCGTTCTAGCGTGCGGTTGCTTCCGTTGCTACATGACAACACAAGATTCTTTGGCCAAGGAAGCTGGGATGAATTTATCAGCACCATCACTGACTGACGCCGAAACGCTCCAAAGTTATCCGTGTGCGTTTTCATGGACGTTGGCAACGTTGGTTCGGATATTTTCTTTCTATTTCAGCGATTTCGACGTTCTTTTGGGTTATACCGTTACGACCACACACGGTTCGTTTGGAAAGGAGTATTTTCTCTCACTTTTCGAGAAATCAAGGAACATCGTGCACACTAGAGGAGATCATTGCATGTTATCTTTTTTTGGGGTGGGCAAGAGAGCAAAAGAAAAAAAACTAGCCCGTCAATTTTGACGTTTCGTTTGACATTTGCTGTCAAATTTCGGTGACAGCACACGGTATCGTACGTTTGGCCGCGGCTGAATGATTCGCTAAGATAAGCTTACACGTAATTGGGTTACTTATGAAAAATTATGCTTATTATTATTATAACAAGAACAAAACGTTATCAATATTTAGCATTGATCCTGAAAAGAATATTAACAATTGGGGTAATTGAGTGAAGCATAGTGATTTTTTAGATGATTCACATCATATGGTTTTCTGTTTCATATTGATTTGTAGGAGAAGAATACTTAAAGTTTTTTTTAAATATATGTTGATTATCTAGAGAAGCTTTTGGTAGTGTTAGCTTGTGTCAAAAATGATTGAACATAGAATTTTTGTTCAATCTTTTTAACACCTTGTCAAATTCATGCAAAGAGTTTTCCATAGAGCATCACCTAATTTCGGATGAAGCGTCGTTGAACGGCTTACATCAGTTAGAGGTAAGTACCTTAGAGGCTCGTGTAGCTTCCTAATAAGCATGGAATTTCTATCGAAGACCGCTCTTCTTAAATTAACAAGCACTGAAGTTCCTTTGGTTGGTATGTGTTGTCTTCATGCTTGATGTTCAAGCAGATGATTGATATTTTTTATTTGATAATCTAGCAAGTTCAACCTATTTTGTTAGTTTTTCTTAGTTGTTTGAGGCATTTTACTTGACCGTAATTTACCGGTAACTGACAGTCAACTCTGCGCTTTCTGTTTACCGGATCTACTATATTATTCCATTTATGCAGAAAGATGAGAGCGTTGAACATCACAAAAGAATAGTTTCACCCACATCATAATCAAAAGAATAATATTGAGGAAAAATTCATCTCATCGTTCATCCGGTAGGTTAGAGCAATCAAACCAGATTGATGTCCTGGAGACCAACCATGACTGTACTAGGGAAAGGTAAAAAGCGCAAAATAAAACCACTCCAAAAAGCAAAGCAAGTGTAGGTTGAAATCGTTCAGCGCCTGTGTCTATGCAACGTGCATTGCATGCCGCTCGTTGTTCATTGTGGGCTCTTTTTACTCTTTGGCTCGATTGGATACAACGCCTTGTTTGCGGCATGCAAGCAATAATCAGTGAGTACACAAACCATGAGCGTAACGTTTATGGCAGATATTACATCACGTTTCGGAAATCACCACAGTATGCTAAATGGCGCTGCAGTACTGATGCAAAACAAAATCTACAAAACTACAAAAAGGAAGTAATCTAAAAGCACCAAAACGCGTAACCTAAAATCCTGTTGTTTCTCTTTAATTTTTTGTTTCATGCTTGTATTTTTAGCATAGCAGCATATACCAAAAAGTAGATGTAAAAATATGTAAGATACAGTGCTCGTTCAACTTCATCTCAAATATTTCGGTACGAAGGCAGAAAAGGTTTATATGTACCTTTCACGAGAAAAAATTATTTAGTTTCAAAAACAAGTGTCAATTATGTTATACGCGCACGATTGATCTCATCTTACCGTGGACTTATCAAATCGTTATCGAAACTCACCTTTAACCAAGGGTGTAAACGTTCTCATGTAGCAAATGCCTTTCAGATCGCACGCTTTAAGGACACCGTTTTCTCCCCTCGCTTAACAATAGTTTCGGCATGGGCATAGCATTCCACCATATCGAATGCTTCCGCCCGATGGTATGCGTTCCGTCAAACACTGGAAGGGATCGCCAAGAGATGACGGAACTCGAGATACGCAGTGTGAATTGTGACACACCGATGAGCCGTTAGCAAAACTTATTTGCAATAAATTTGCCATGGCTCATAAAAAGAATGTCGCAAGAGCAGTGGGTACGGTGGCGGGTGGTGCTTGCGGTCCGGTGTGAAAGGGTGACGGAAGTACGACGATTTGAGGAAGATTCGGAAGATTCGTAATAGATGCTTTCACAACACCTCCATTATTGTTCATCGTAGGATGATGGCTGGCAATGGTGGTAAAAATGCGTCAGTATGGGGTTGTGTTGGTTTTCTTCAAAAGAAAAATATTTACCATGCGGTTTGTGTGTGGAAGCGGTTTCATTTGGATACAAAACGAGTACAGGCAGTCCCCGAGATACGCGGTTCCTCTTATACGCGGATTCGGAGATACGCGGTTTTAGGAAATTCTGCAGCTGAGTTAGTTTACAGCACAAAATCTAATCAAAAAGGTGTAAAATTGGTCTAAAATGGCTTCCTTTGTCGTACATAACATTTAGTTTTTAGTTTATTTTAATGTATTCTATCAAAAAATCGCCTGGTTGGCTGAATAAATTAAGCGCAGAGAAGGAAATTAGAATTTTACTTTGAAGTATAAACGATTTTACTCCCGGATTTGACTTACGCGGTAATTCAAGATATTTTTCCCGGGTTATAGCGGTCCGCTATAATAGCGTACCTCGGGGACTGCCTGTATTTTTTTTAAATTCATTATGAACATTTATGTATTCAATATCAACTGACGATGATGTAGTAACACAGCTCAACACGAGAGGGCGCTACATTCTGCGACTAAAGTGTGTGAGTAATACAAGAGAAGCCCCTCATCTGACAGGAGCCCAACAAGAGTCCTACAGGAGTCTAGTAAGAGTCCAACTGGAACAAAACTTGAGTCTAGGAGTAGGAGTCCGATTGGAGCTTAACAGGAGTCTAATAGACATAAATAAGATTATCAGGTCACGAGTCCTGCAGGAGTCTAGCAGAAATAAATCGAATTCCAAGCTTTTTAGTTTAGATTTTCAGGTTTTAAGAGTTTTCTTAATATAAAAAAAAATAATTGACAGACTTTCTTAAAAAGGATGTAACTAATAAATATGTAACATAAAATATCGGAATAAATAAAATAATCATTTTGCGTACGAAAACGAACCTTCAATAATTGGCATTTTCGTATTTGTTTAAGTAACCACACAATGCGGTTAATTACTTCACGCAAAAAAAACGACAACATTGCGCACGGAAAACAGCAAACGCGCGTTAGAGCATGGTCGATGTAGCGTACAGAGATATACACATTTGCGCGAACAACATGCACCCGTTCACAGTTTACTTAACACTGCCAAGGGTTTTGTCACCGACTTTCGTTTACGCGATGCTCGATGCGAAACTTCCTCCCAAACACGGTCAATCGAAAACTTCCGTCAAAATGTCTGTTTAGTGATGCTGTAGGCCCATTTCGCCGTACACGGTTCGTCACGCCCGGAACCAAACCGAAAAAACCGTTGGCGACAAAACAACATGGTTCGGTTTCGTTGGGACGGCGTACACATTTCACGCTGGGGGACACAATTGAAACGGAAAAGAATCCCCTTCCCCCCACCCCCCTTCTTGGGTGAAGGTAAAAGAGGGGGCGGCTAGGGTAGGTGGGAAACGGTAACCATCTTTACGGCAACCATCATCTTCTCAACTCCCCCCTCTCCCCTCTCCAACCCCCCAACGTTTCGGGGGTCATGTTCACTCTGGTTGGGTATAAAAAAACCGCCCCCGACGGAACTGGAAATAAACAATGGCAACGTGAAGGAAAACACAAATGAAATCGAGCGAAAGGTGATTTTGGTCCGGGTGCTTTTGTTTCTCTCGTTTGGTTATGCTGCATCACACGACCCTCCCCACGATGGCCTCCCGTTTTCTTGTTTCAGGTTTCGTTTTTTTTTTGTTGTTGTTGATTCGAAGCGACGCTTCGAAGACGCTGCGAATAGCGAGCGGAAAATGGACCCCAAAACGTTTGCTTCTCGGGAAAACACACTGTCAAAGCTGATCGGAGCGAACCGAATGAAAGCGCCTGATGGACGCCTGACGGGTTAGAAAACAGAGACAGCCGCCATCTTTCCAAACGGGCCGGTGTTGCTCGCACCCGGCGGGAGGGGGTTCGAGTGGGTGGTGGTTTCCGTTTCGCTGAATACATGCCGGTGATAAGAGTGGCAGGGTGCAAAAAACGCGGGGCCGAAAGGGCGGCTGGCGGACAGGTGCGGGCGGGCGGCAGAAGTTATGAGTAGGGAAAACCGGAACGGCAGCTTGTATTAGTCCTCGTGCTCGCCTTCGTCGTCGGCGGTGCGTCCTGTTTCGCTCGGTGCTTCGGTGGAACCGGGTGGCTGGTGATATTGTAAGCGGACATAAATTTCGAATATAAATTAGACGGAAAAAAGGCATAAACCCGGAGGGACTGAGATGGAAATGATGTCTAATGCGAAGGGAAATCTCGAACTGCTGCTGCTGCTGCTGATGCTGCTTCGATGATTTCGGTCTCCGGTGGTGAACATGCGGGAATGGTAGGAGGTGTGGGATGGACACAGTGGAGCGGAGGCACGAGATTGACGAGGGTCGAAGACTGAGCGCTTGAGCACACGGGGACGTCTTCGATGATGTTCGGACTCGGAGGTAGATTTTGGGCATCTGTCTCGTTCCCGCTCCCTTAATGATCGGACGGAATTTGCACAGCAAGTGGTAATGGGGAGCTGGAAAGGCGGGGGCGGGTGGATCATAATTGTTGAATAATAACATGAGGGTCTTAAATTTCAACCATGCGTCTCCACCACTGTTCCACGCTTTATCACAAACATCAGCTCATCGCCGGGGGACGGGGACGATGCTTGGCACCGGCACTGGCAACAGCAAAGAAAGAAAACCACCAACCAAGGCTTCGGAAAAGGATGAAAACACGCATTGGAGACCAATTTACACCGGGTTTTTCCTGGTTTTTCACAATACCTTCAACCGTATCAACTCGCATATAATCAGCAAGTGTACGAACGGTTGGATGTATAGGTAAATGATAAGATTAAACGGATAAGAAAAGCTTTTATGTTTAACAAATACTCAAAAGAGCAACTTATACAGTGTGTAGTATAATTATGTGGCTACTCTTTTAGGAGGGCAAGAAATAGTTAAAGAGTCAGATAAAAATGATTTTCTACAAAGTAACGACATTTGGACACGAATTGCTCTATTTAATTTCATCTATTTAAAGTAGTTTTATGGTGTACAGTAATATCAACTAAAATATATTCGCACCGATAGTAGAAGTTCGATTTCTCGCATTCGTAGAAGATAGAGCTGGGATCGATCTTTCGAGAGAATTCTACTAAGGATATTCAACTACTGAGCAGTTCTTGAAATGTGGCAGCTCTTAGAAAACAATGGTGGGATAGCAACTTCACTCCTTCCAAGAGTTGTATTGTAATTTCGATTAAGACTACCAGAGCAGCAAAAAAGAAAATGACCAGTGTCGCATACTATGTGACGGTGGATAGAACACTGTCAGGACTCTTGCTTACTTATCACTCCATCACGCCATCTCTCCATCTCAATTAGGGCATATCCCACCTTCTCTGTCATTGAAAAGATTGAGTCGTCCGGTGTCATTTTAATTTGCAGTAGAGCTCATCAACGTAGTGGCTCCTTCATTGTCCTTCCATACATATGGCGTCAAAAATACTTCTCATTATCTTCCTCTAGAACGCTGCTAAGAGGGTTTTGTCAGTTTTGGACAAAGCCCATACAAGATTCTTCGATACCACCAAAAATCTGCGAAAAAGGTGATGGCATAGCTTGTCTACTGTCAAATCTCCAGGAAAATCTATATAAGATTCAGGGTTGCCAACTCCGGGGCCAATCTTCAACATGTCAATCTAGATCCTGTCATTCACTGTGGACATAAACATCATCATATATGCTTCGAATGCTTACCAGAGAATTAAACAGGTGGTGCAAAACCTGGGTTGGGAGATTAACGAGACGAAACACAAAATGAAGGAGTACGCAAGGATTATTTAGTCGTCCATAAAATGTCCAGGATGAAAAGTCAGCACTGACCAAAACGTTGATATTGTGATATGCGCTAGGGTATTTGCTACCAGACGGTCTCTCTACTGTCTCGAGAAACATTTTTACTCCAAAGACCTACCTCAAAGGGCCAAGCTGCGATTATAACAAAGTACTATTACACGTATGCATATTTGTACCAATAACTCTGTCTAAAGCTGACGAAACCACTTAGTTGGCGTTCGAGAGGTGTCGATGACTAGCTCTATGAGTTTTACCACGAACTCTGGATGATCTGTGATGACTCTCTAGGCAAACAATGCAGGAGACATGTAATGGGACTGATGGACTCCTGCAGCAGACTAAGGTCAAGAGGATTTTTTTAATCTTATTTAACTTTAAAAACAGATGTTCTTATAATATAGACAATCGTGTTATGGAAAAAACGAATCATTTTACTATTAACAGGGCAGTAGCATAGTGTTTGTTAATTTTCAATAAAAATGTATCCAAATCTTAAGTAACCTAATTTGCGTAAGGATTTGTGCGGACGGTGGAGGTAAAACTTTTCCAGCCCAATCCTTTCCCGACGTCCATTAATCTTTCCGCATTTTCAGCATCAACTTCAATATTCGTTTCGATACATCTGACACCGCCAGCTGACTGTGCGGCAGTGTTGGCCGGCGCGGTCTTCTTAACCTTCCGGTTCCAACCCCCCTTTCCCCCCCCCCCTCTTCCTGCCAACCAACAAGCAGCAGAAAGGAAACCGTTCTTATTTGATTAAAAGATAAGACGGCGGCTCAAAATTTACGACCTAACGCCACATGATGGCAGGCCCAACGGATGGGTTGGCGTTTTGCGTTTGACGCCGAATGGAAAGTTTTCTCCAAAAACTCGGCATCGGCTTCCGTCACCGTCAAGCGGTACGTTCCCCACGTTCCAGGTTCTTTTCCTTCCCGTCAAAACAATCCACGATTCTTTGCCTAGTGATAAAATATGTATTTGAAACGAGCAAATAAAAAAAACGCAAGTGCGAATGACTCAAACGGAACGGAGGAACCTGGCCGGGGTGTGATGCTGGAGGGCTCCATTTCAAACCAGGAAGGCATACAAGACATCATTTCCCAAACAAAAAAGAAGCCAAAAAGGGACGATCCAACCGGCTGGCCTGGCCGCGTAGATGTGTCAGCGACAATCGGTTCCTGCCGGTGGGTGAGAAAAACGGAGACGGGAGAATTCCATCCGCTCTCCCCTCCCCAACCCGGTGGTGCCGATGATGGCCCCGAACAGAGTGCCCCGAGAGCGAGAGAGGGTTGCGAAAATTAGTTCTGCTGGCAGCGGCATGATCATTAAATGTAATTTATTTGATTTAA
Organism: Anopheles marshallii; assembly: GCF_943734725.1. Lineage (NCBI taxonomy): Eukaryota > Metazoa > Arthropoda > Insecta > Diptera > Culicidae > Anopheles > Anopheles marshallii. The sequence goes on from NC_071327.1 coordinate 24,893,275, forward strand.
CACCAACTCTCGGACCATTAGCCGGTAATTACCGTGGTGTGGGTGGCGGGTTTTGGCGAAGGTTTCAAAACCCTCCGCTGCACTAGGGGGTTGTTGCCGCACGCGGACTGATGGGTCATAACGGTGAAGGCTTTCGAGGTATAAAATTTCCAAGGTAATGGACAACTTCCTCCCCCCGAACCCCCACCCCGTCGCCGACCCCATTCGGTTCGATTCGACGCGGGTGATGTAGCGGACGGACAATTGGAGTTGGCTTGCGCCAGCCAGTGGATTTTTCTCCTTCGCAAAACGATAATAATTTACGTTCGAAGATTGATGCGCTTGTCGCTGTCGGGAATTGGTCAGCTTGGGTAGCACGTCAGGGGACCGCCTTAGATAAGGGGAATGGTTTTTGGCAATTTTCCCCGACAAACGACACTACAAAGATGGTCGTTTTGTAACCTTTTGATCTTGATCTATCAATTGTAAATCAATGGAAATGTGCTTCGGCGACGATATTGCTGTGCTTGTGGGTGATATAAAATTTTAAAAACATTTTGATAAGGCAATAGAAACCCGACCCCATTCGAGCCGGAATGATGAGTCGCTTCCCTTGTGTGCGTTTTTTTGTTCGTATTCGGGTGACACCGTCAAACGCAATTAAGATTAATGTTAAATGTTTCCCTTACTGTGTCACCCTGCGCAAAAATGACAACGAAACCCCTTCACGAACCGAAAATGGACGGCATTTTGTAGCGTGTGCGATAAGGAACAGGGGGCCGCCGGCCGAATGCGGTGTGCGGTGTAGAGGGATAAAACATGCGCCATCGTAATTTCTTCGCCAGCCAGCAGCGGTAGCCGGCATCCGATGGCGTCGGGTTTTGTGTTTCACCAGGGACTTGGTTGTCGTATTAATTCATCTCTTCACTTGCCCTTCACACTCTCCGCGCACTACTCGCCTTCAATGATCCTTCATTGTTTTGTTGGAATTTTTACATTTTTGAAATCATTTGTTTTCTTCCTGATGAGAGTTTCCCACTATAAAATGGATTGACAGAGAGAGAGAGAGAGAAAGAGAGAGAGAGAGAGAGATAGAAAGAGAGAGGGAAGGAGAGAAAGAGAGAGAAAGAAAGAGGGAAAAGGAGACAGAGAGATTAGATCGTTACTATGTCGTGTTTACGTCAAAAAGCTTCCCTTTGACAGTTATCCGTACCGGAAATCATAGCAGGCGAAGGATTTCACCAAAACTACTGCACTGCCTCAGTTTGACGAGATTTGGACGTTTAGTGAATTGGCAGCAGTGAGATCACAGTGGAAACTGTCATATATACTGTGAGTAGGGGGTGAGAAAGCTTTCCGACCACCTTCCCCAAAGGTTTGCGTAATTCTTGTCACCGCGCAGGAAAAAAAAAACATAGAATACAAACGTAAAAAACGATTGAGGAAAGCCCTGATGCAGTATGGGTATAGCGCAATAGCTCTATAGAGTACTGCAGAGGAAAGAAGGTCGAGTAAGCGAGTAGGCAAAACTAAAGTGTATTGCGTGAAAAGCGAGATGGAAGCATCCCATCCCTTCCTTCTTTCCCCCCTGCAAAACTCCCATCTCGCTGTCAGGCAAAAACCCGGTGATGGAAATGGCAAGACAAGATGATGTTCGCTTTTTGTCAGCCACTCTGGGGTACTCGGTTCGTTGCTTTTTTTTTTTGACTGAGAGATGAGATCCGGGTTCCGGGGGGTTGTTTTGCGGATGGGGAGTGGGGAAAAATACATTTTGCCACTGCGCTTCGGTAAATTTCCTCCCTACTCCCCCCACATACACACACACTTCTTCCTCCCATGCCACCCACCCACCAAAGAGAGCTTGACTCGTTATTTGTTTTTCCGTTTCATTTTCATCTCCAGAACGCAAGACGCGCCGTCAAGCGCCGTCTATTTCCGTCCCGCTCGGGTATCGTACCTTCTCTTTCTTTTTTGTTTGTTGGAGAAGGGTCGGGGTGGCGCGGTGTGGCAAACCGAGCAAGGAAAATCCTTGCTGTGGCTTCGCCCTGTGCTGGGTGGGAGTGTTTGCTTGATGGATGCAGGAATAAAGCGAAAGGAAAACGCGCATCGTTCTCTGGTGAGCAAACATTGGTCCAAAACATTCGTTGGTGGGTTTTTGCTTCCCTTCTCCCGGGGGGAGTGGATGGGCCGCGTGAAAGGAGGGGGGTTGTTTTTCATGAAGGAATGGTGGTGGTTGGTTTGCAGCAAAACCGGATCACATCACATCACATCACGTCTTCGTCGTGTTCGTGATGCTCGTGTTGGATGGTGGTGGTCGCCGGCGCTGCCTAGCGTCTTCGCGTGTATACTCTGGTGTGGAAGTTTTTCCTCCAATTTGGCGTGTTCGATTCGTTGCCGAGCGATTCCTGTATGTATGTATGTATATAGGAGCAAGAAGACGCCGGTGGTGTTGGCGGGATGCTGCTTTCTCCGGTCTCCGTCAACTAAGCTTCGAAGGCTCCCGGATGGAGGGAAGTGAATGATGATGGTGGTGGTGGGACACGGCACGGGACTGAAGGATGACGGAAAGTTTATGCTCGAGAGTTTTCGCAACGCAAGAGCGCAATCGTAATGGCGGAGCGAGAGCGAACACTGCACCGCTCGCTGAGGTAGAGCAGGCCAGCTGCCCGGATGCTATTAGATATTTTGTGAAACGAACGAACCCTTCTTGTGTCGGTCGGTTGTGTCGGTTGAGTGATGGGTAGTTTGTGATGCGAGTGTGTGTATGTGGGTAGGGAATGGTTCGTACGGGGATGGTACATCACTTTGCTAGTGTGATGGTTGGTTGTCGTTGGTATAAGTAGGCGGGTGCTTATGCTTTTCTCCAGCAGCCGAACAATTTTCTTTCGTCGGTGCAGAATACCCCCCGATGGAATGGATATTGTTTCGGGTTGGATTATTTGTTTTTTTTTTGCAAAAGCCACCCCTGACGAACGCCATGCAGATGGAAATGGATGGAAAATGGTAAATGTTAATGTTTGGTGGGGCTTTCCCTTTTACTTCCATAAAACATTCCCAGTTAATCCGCGAAATGAGCCGAAGGGAAGATTTAATCGTACGTAATCGTAGTAGGTTTATGAGTGGTTGAGCACAATGAGAAGAACGAGGTGAGAAGGTATGGTGGAGATGCTTTTTTGATGGGAACATTTTTTTTTACCAAACAAAAGGTTTTCATCAGTACGAAAAAATTCCTAGCCGGGGGAAAATTGCATCACGAATATGTGGCTGTATTTACAATTTATTTTTCAGACTAAAAAAGGGAAAAATATTTCTTTCTCCGCGTCTTACGTTATGCTTGTCATTCAGGCATCGAATTCCACCACTAAGGCATCAGGCACAAATACACACCCACCCAACCACCTCTCTTATAGGTCCCTTGGCATTCTTTCGGGCAGGACAAAACACAGGCACAAAGCGCTTTGAGCGATTCCGTTGGTTGCGCGCGAGGTCCTGGAAGTTTCGGGGCACTCCCGTACAGATATATTCGACGTCTCCATGCCGGTGGCGCATGATAAGCAGTGTGAAGTGGGCTAGGAGGCGCGAACGGAAAAGCGGGGAAAGTTATGAGAACAGATCCTGACACGTCTCCGAGCCCATGGATACAGAAAGCCACCCCCGAATCCCAAGCGTATCCTTGGGATTTCTGAAGGTTTTTCCCGAAGTGGTTACGCCAGGGATGGGTGGGATAAACGGTGGAAGGGTGGGCTGGGAGAAAAAACGTTGTCGGAGGGGGCGGTATATTTACGATTATAACCAAAGTTTCCTTTTCTTCATTTTGATTTGATTTGAATTCGACAATAAGGCTTCAAAAAATATATTTCACGTCAAAAATGGCCTACGGGGTCTCCCGAACGCGCCATGTTTTCTGCGGCGGTGGGTTTTCTTTTCAGGCGCTTTTCTCTTTTTTTCGGTTTTGGGGTATTTTTGCAAAGCTCGTTCCCCCACTCTGCACCGTCTGCTTCTCTTCCTTTTCGGCGATCTTCCCCCGGTGCGGTCGTCTATTTCTCTGGTGAGATGTTTCCGGATCCGGTGAAGGTTGATGAAGATGATGACTTTTTGGGCGAAAATAGCGAAAATGAATCCTGGCCTCGATCTGGCATGAAAAAAAGTACACGAACTCACCATAGCAAAATGGTGTTTCTCGAAAGGAGTAGAAAAGCGCTGGGACGGAATCAAAGAAAAGAGTGGAAAAAAGGGATCCCTTTGACGGTGAGATGGTGGAGCCGGATGCCCGGAGTAGTTCGTCCGTTTTCAGCCGGGCTATGCGCGTTAATGATGATGCCCCGGCTGGGAGTTTTTCGGTTTCGGCTGATATCGTTCGGCGCTAGGTATAAAGGGCAAGAAAATTGAACACCGCTTGCGTTCGAGCGCATAAATTCCCCTTTATTCGCCCACCTCCCCGCATCTTACTCGCACACACCAGGGACCGCGGCATCCGGAAAAAAGCAGGGACAGAGAGCGCCGTCGTTGTTGTTGTTCGCCCAGGTCCATGACCATGCGAAACAGGTGGTAAGGATCGCTAGCAAGTAGGCAAAGGCAGAGGCATAAGGGAAGAAAGTGTTTTGTTCTTATTGGCTTGATCGTAAATTTAGCGAACGCAAAGCTAATTTCCTTACGGTATGATTTTCATATTTATTTTTATGCCGTCCCGTCCGTCCGATCGATTCCGCACGCTGATGTTTGCTGTTTTCTTTTTTTCCTGCGGTTCCCTTTTTCCAAACGGCCAATCACTAGGGCCTTTTCACCCCTCGCGGTTGGCTTCACGGTCCAGTGCCGGGAACGCCGAGCCAGGGGGATGAAAATGATGAGGACCGAGCTATTTTTTGCGCATGAAACGGTTTCGGTGTGTGCGAGCCCTGGAAAAACCCTCCCGAAGGGTCGATGACTACTGGTTGAATGATGGCAGATTTATTGGACCGTTGATATTAGTTTGATTGGCTCCTGGTAGTTTGGTGTTTTGGGTTTGTTTGTTTCGTTTCGTGAGTTCGTTTGCGTATTTCAATGTTTCCCCGATGGTTCGGCCTTAAGATTCCATCAGGATACGGGGTGGGGTGGTGTTGCTATTAATCAGCGGAAGCGTTGGGTGGACTGTTTTCGTGACTGTGATAATGGGTGGCTCTCTGCCCAAGTAGCAATAGTGTTTAGAAGCCGAACAAGAAGAAGAAGTACTTAACGAACGCGGTGGGAAGCCATTAGTGAGTAATGGTTATTGTCTGTGAGTAAAAGTTGTTTCTCGTGTCTTCTTCTGCTTGCCAGTCAGTCCACGTGGGAAGGCGAATCCGAAAGGACACGCTTTTTATTGACGACTTATTGAGGGGTGGAAGTTTTGAGAATGCTCAATATGTATTTCCTAATCAAGAAGATACGATCATAAAGTGCAGGTCTGGGCATGGGTTTGCAGGCAGGTATTGGATGGTAAAGGGAAACATCAAACTTTATGTATATTGTTTGTTGTTTACTTCGAAAGTTATGTGCTTGTGAAGGCGGGAACGTTTTGTTTGCGTAGTGTGACATGCTTAAAATACTGTCACTAATGAGTTTGCTAGCGAGTTAGAAAATGAAAGCAATTAATTTAAATTCGGCATCATTTTTTCTATTGACAAAAAATCTAATGAATAACCATTGGCGGATAAATGTTTATTTATTGACTGAAACAAATCGTAAAACAAACGAAATTTGAAAATAATTAAAATAATAAACTGTTTATTTAGCCCCAACGAATTGCAATCATCTTGAATGTAGGATTATATTTAACAAAAGTAATTAAATCTGAGGATATCCTTTGGTTTTCATTAAAACTAATTTACTGTCTAGTTGACAAAATAATTGGTGGAATTGTATTGGTTGAATTTGAAGGATTTGAAGGAACAGTTCCTTAACTGTTGATTCTTTTACGTTGGTTTTGGTGAGAAATATCTGCTCTTTTTAGATTTACTATGTCAATAAAGTTAGCAAACGATTTGTTGATGATTGAGCCAGAGCATCTGGCAGATATCTGATCGAACATCTTCCATAGCTACTGTATGGCGTTGACAAACAGTACGAAGTCCAAAATAGATTAGAACTTAATTCCGCTTTTCGAAATTCTTTGCCTAATGATAATCACCTAACGACTGATGTACATTACATTCACCGGTTCAAATGAAGAGTCTCATGAGGATAAACTCCTTTGTCACATGAAGATGCATAACAAAGCCTGTTTGATTGACGATAAATCCCGAAAATTAGCTCAGTTTAGAAAAATTAAAGTTGTCTTACGCGTAGAAATCCATTATCTAATGAAAATATTTTTTAAACACATAGTATTCAAATAAAGTTAAAAAACAAATAGTTTTAACCTACATTAAGCTCTGCATATCGGGAATTTTTGCAAGTCCTTAATTTGGAAACTTTATGACAAAGGTGAGCATAATCCCTGGCTTAAGCTAACGTTTGCAGAGATACACCAAAACCTCGACATCGATTCCATTGAAATGCTCATCGTCTGATTATTTCAAAAATTCATCACCCACCTCGTTGCTTTGTCACCCACCGGGAAATGTGTTTGTTTAATGGTACAGGATCGTATTTTATACTTATTTGCCAACTTTCCCGACCATCACGGCAATGCCTGCTAGTTTTCAATCGTACGAACAAAAAGAAGAAGAAAACAAAAACAATAACCACCCACCGACACATACACACACACAACCACCACACCGAAAGGCCCATAGACGAACCTATTTTCAACGGGAGGTACCCTTTCCACGGTGTGTTGAGTGCGGTCCCAGCACACTGGTGAAATGTTTTCTGCACCCGAAAATCCTTCTATGATCCTCATCATCAACCCACACACCCTGCCGTTTGTATAGCTCCCGCCGTGTGCTTTCGTTTTCGTTTCCGGAGGACCCAAAAATTTATGCAACATTCCCCTATCGTACTCCACTACCACCCTCCCTTCCTTCCCTTCCTAGCGGTCCATCCAAACACCGGGGCTCATTTCGGAACCGATGGCCGTTTCGGATGGCTAATGCAATAAATCATAAATTAAACGACATCTTTAGAAATCATAATCATAATTTCTGTCGCACTGGAAAAACTGGCGGCTTTCTCTCTCTCTCTCACTTTCCCGCTTGCTCTTGTTTCCCTCTTGGGAGTGACACCTGGTGGCATGGGGTGGTTTCAGCCCGGTGGAATAACTGTGGCCTGATAAAAAGGGTAGGATTTTCGGCATTTTTTTTTGTTATACGTATGAGTGTGTGAGTGTGTTTTTTTTTATTTTCCCTTAGTTGCTTACGATCCGAAACCGAGACAGACGGACCGAACGATTGGATGAGACATTTGGAAATTTTCTGGCCTGGCCTCACCGAACCGGGCCAGGGGAAAAGACATTCCACAAATGGATTCCAACGACGATAATTAGGGACCCTTCAATGGTTTTGGCGAGTGGAAAAGAGATGGAGACTGTTTAATGGATTATGGGAATATTATGTGCATAAAATAGAACAAAAAAATGCCGAACAAATAAACATAAATGATGGTTGAATATGAATAGATAATGCATTTCTGTTTGCTTAAACAATTTTGACGATAGAATCATAACAGCTAATTATATATTGAGTAAATACAGTGAAGGTCATTCAGCAAGACACTCACATTACTTGCAGAAATGTACAGAAACAAACAGTTCTGATAAAAAAGAAATCTCACAATCTAACAGAATGTACAATTAGAAGCAAAAGGTAATAAATATTACACGAATTCCTTACTACTTTGCTAGTTTCATCGATCTTTATATAAATTATAACTGACAAAGATAAACATTTCAAATCGATTCGAGACTACATCCGCACAAAGCCGTCCGAACAGCGTGATTCATGTCGTCCTGCTGCAGAACTCACTCTCCTTAAGTTCGTCCGAGTAGTCCTGCAGTGCAGAAACGATCGATCGAAACTATCTAAATCCAATCATAAGTTAGTTTTCCTCACCTCGGTGCAAAACGTTCCGGCAACGGGCGCCAGGATTGATGGGCTGAAACCCATCCGACACCGGTCGGGGCCTTTCGTGGGCCAGGCAATGAACGACAGATGCAATGTCACCCGGTTGGTGCTCGTCTATAGGGAGGAGCCAGCCAACGTTTCAGCGCACGAACTTCGTGACGGAATGCGAATTCTGGCTGCGAATTGCGAATGCCGTACGGGTTTTGGGGGCCCCCACAAAAGGCTGTTACGCTGCAACTGCAAACTGTTCCAACTGTGTGCGAGTATGTGTCGATCAATATGGCCGTTCTGGATAGTGTTTGGTTTCGTTGATCGTTGAGCGTTCTTGGATTGCCACGGATAAGGTTTGGATAGTGCCATCGCCCGTGAGGAGTTCCCCAAGTTCGGGTAACCACCCAAAGGATGGTAGCTATATAATTGAAGGAAATAGTTTTCCCACCATCACACATCCAGTTCCTCTTCTCCACACGGGGTACGGGGAGGACAACGACAAATGCAACGAGCGCGCGCGGAAGAATGATGGAAAACGGACCGAAGATTAGCGCACCGAAAATGATTCGAGCGACTGGTGGAAATAAATCTTCCGGTAAACTTTTAACATATTTCTTAATCGTCCCGAATGCGACTGTCGCATGCTGGTATGCATCGTCGTTTCGGTGCTGCCGGATCCGTATCCGGCGACCGTGTGACGTTGGGGTGGGGTGGGCTGGCGTTGTGTGTTTCCTGGTTGGCAAGATCCGAAATGGGGGTCCTTTCTGGGCACGTGTGGCGTCGCTGGGAAGGGTGAGCTAATAGAGATGCTGAACGTACAGATGGTTTTCCAAGGAATGGTTTTGCCGGATTCGGATAGTTTCATCTTGGTTCGAGTGAAACGTGATGGTTGTGTCGAGTATTATGTGTACTTACAGGGTTGTGTATTGCTGCATCCATGTTTAGTATACAAGGAACCTCAACCTATTTCAAATTCTAGAATGAAAGTTTGGCAAGATGAGTAATTATCAAAATTATGTTCCACGCATTTCGAAAGGATCTCGGCAAAACATAGACTAGACAAATGTCTGTTGGTTCCTATCCAAAAAAAAACGCTTTCCAAAAGAATGTCACCACTTTTTCAGACTGATTGCTTCAATACCACTTTCCAGATGCATCCCTGAGTAACGAACCAAACACTGCTAGTAGACTAAAAACTGGTCCACAGATCCGTATCGAGGCGAAATAATAAAATACAAAACTTTTTCGCCTCTGAGGAAGCAAAAAAAAAAACAAAACAACCCAGAACCACACGGCCATATATTTGATTTTATGTATAATTTCAGTTTTAAAATGCAGTTGCTATAATATTTATTCGCTTCCAGCACGGACGGGTGCACACACAGATACTCTCCGATGGATCCTTTCCTGTTTTATCTGGTGTCTGTTTTCTCGTGGCTTAAAACGGAACGAATAACAAAACAAAAAAAAACAAAATAAGCAAAATGGCTAAGAATTCTGGTGCAATGGTGATGAGTAGTTTTGTTTTGTTGCACACACTGCCAGCGAGTGAACTTTTTCACACGATTGTCGCTTACTGGGCAACGGAATGATGGCCCGTTGCGATGGTTTGGGTTTCGTTTCAAACATAAGGCGCACAGAACGTGCGCATCTACGGCTGACAGTTAGTTGTTGACGATCGGTTTGCGTGTGTGTGCTTTTTTTATGCTTTCTTTTTTCACCTCGAATCGCTCCACATGTGTGCATGTGGGCAAACGGGGTTCTATCAAGATTTCTTCCCGACACATTTTGCTATCCAATCTTAGTAGTGCTTCCATCACTTCCGAGTGCTTCTATCTCTATTTAATCTTTCCAAAGTGTTCCTCGCAGCTCTCGCTTGCGCTGGAACGGTTGCTGGGATGGAGCGGAACGCTTCCAGTACCATTTCTCCGGGGTTTAGTTTTGCCGCTTGCCAACAAACTTGCCACAACCTGCCAGTCACGCCTGCCCTCATGTCTTCTCCCGTACGAAGGGCATCCTCGTTTTTCACCAGCTCGTCGTCAGCGATCGTTGGTGCTTGTTGGTGATTTTTTTTTGCTCCCTTTTCAGCTTGTTTAACTCCACGTCGAGCTTTTCACCGTCTCGCTTCAAGCTCGGGCAAGTTGTTTGATATGTGTGTTTTTCACCGTGCTGCCACCGCTGTCCCACGCCCAAGCCAGCCCGCTTGCAAATACGGCACGACGAACACTTTACGGTGGTGTTTTTGAAATGCAAAAAGCTTCAAGCCAACTTCAAAATTTACTGCGCTCGTCCTGCACCGCTGATCTCCTGATCCCCTGATCGCTCCTAAAGGCGCAATCCGACGCATCTTCCATTCGCTGTGTTTTCTGTCGGTGGCGATGATGGCGGTGGTGGTGGTGGTGGTGGTGCTTGTCTCCACAAGGCTTCGTCAGACACAGGATCCATTTGCTGGCGGGTGTTTTTTTTTTTGGGGTTGCTCTCCCTCCTACCCCATAAAAGCCATATCGGAATCGGAGGGAAAGTGCCATGGTGCTTCCCATGTGATGATGAGTCTCGTCCGGGTGAGTGGAAAATAAACGTGCATGTCAGCTGCTTCAGTCGTACTTCTTCCTCCCTGTTATCCGTTCTTTTGGTGCAAGATGGGATCTGCCCGTGTGTGTGTATGTGTGTGATGGTTGGTTGATGGTTTAGGAATAAAAAAATCTTCAAGAGGACATGCTACGCTGACGATCTCGTACGAACGTGTGGGGCGCAGGGAAATCTGGGGTCGCCACGCGAGGTGAAACGTGAAAAATATGTAGCAGAAATGTGAAACGTAAAGCGAACCAGCAAGCTAATGCTTCTTTCAGCTTTATTCCTCTTGCGAAAACCCGCCCCGGGTAGTCGTTGGGGGGCCAGGGCGAGATATGCTTTAGATTTTATCAAGGATATGAAGGGAAAAATATTTACATCTCATTCGCCGAGCGAGCGTGAATGTAGATGAGATGTTTTTCTTGCCCGCTCATCGTCCGCGTCCGTGTTCCCGGTGTTTTCCACCCCGCGTTTGTATTTTCGACGGAAAAGGATGGCAAACTACTAATGTCGGTGAAGCTGATGCTGCCTGTATGCACGCCGGGACGAGATTTGGTGTCGAGAGTGTATGGTGGCTGTGTGTATCTAACACTCACATAGTTTGGCAGTGTAGCAGCATCTGGTTGAATGGGATTGGATTACGAGGTAAACAAATTTATACATTTATATATAACGGGAAAGTATTCGAACACATTTCTAATATGTTGTTAGGAAAGGAAGTCAACGTAAAGAAAACAAAACAAACTAGCGATGGAGTCAATACGGTGTATATACTAAAGTTTGTAAAGTTAAAGTTGTTGAGCTTCAGGTTTGGTTAAAGACAAATGTTTGATAATGTCTAATTTTGTTGATGGTAACACGATTCAGTGTCATCAAAGTTATTCATTCAGTTAAGTCATTCGAGGCTGGTAAGTTTGTTTAACAAATTTATTTTACATATTTCGAATTATCACGAAAATTAATAAAATAAATTGTTTAATAAATAATAATTATTGTAATTGATACTAAATTAAAAATACGTATCATTTGGCTCAGTTGGTGGAAGTTTTGGAAGCTCTTCAAGCATGGGATATATTTAAAAAAATATCCATTTCTGTTCACCATGTTCTAGTATCTAGTGTACTTTGGAATTCTGGCCAGCATCTGCACTTAAAGACCTCATAGGTCGGTTTTTGATTGAAAGACTTCTAGAAGCGAAAGTGACCGTGAAGTCAGCTTCTGTGAGCCCGAGGTTAGAAATACATCAGCAATTACGTTCTGTCGTTGATCCATTGATTGTACTTGTTAGGAACCATCAAGATTCCACACGTATAGGTATTGGCGAGGAAGCTTCACATTACCTCGGTCGGCTCAGTATGGTCCTATAAAGAGATCCTGGATTACAAATTTGCTAGGTTCCCTAAGGTATTGTATGGTTGGAGCATACTGTTGCTGCTAAAAGTAATTAATGTTCTTGGCCATACCCTAAATTTGCTTCAATTTTTGTTTAAAATATTTGATGTTCAAGTAAGAGGAACTAGAACTCCGTTGCATCTGAGTCATGATTGAACCAATGGTGAATAAAAAAAAGTAAATTTTATGTTAATTTAAATATATTAAAATGAGGTTTGTTTAAAACATAGAGTTTAAGCTATGTGTTCGGCAAGATTTATACACCAATCAAGCTTAACTCAAAGAAAATCCCGTTTTCTTTGTTCCATTTTTAATTGTCTTCGCGCAAACTTACAGCTTAGTCACGTCCATCTGGCTGGGCTAAATAGCACAAACTTTAAATGCACTTTGGCTGGTTCAAGCGATAAAGAAATTGCCCCAGGATTAGTGCGGAGCGGAAAAGAAAACTTAGCACTCGACTTCGCTTCGCTTTGCCACCAAAGTTCCGATCAATCTTTCGCCAACTGCACCGGACCGAGGTGCGAGCAATTTGCCACATCTTATTAATTAATCATAGTAGGTCGGGGCAGGTTCGTTCCTTTCTTTCGCGCGCAGTGTCCCGCAAATGGATGAAAACTATTCACTTTTACGTGTTGCCAAGTGCTCGGGCAGGAATGAATCCCGCAACTGCTTCACTTCGCGTGCGCGCCCGGCGTTGTGGTCGTTGCCGATAACGTTGGCATACACCGTGGTTTACCAAATGTCCACTGTCCAAATGGGCGCTTTGGGGGAGCGGGTGGGCACACCGTGGTCGTTTCTGAGCGCTTCGCGCCCAGGAAGTACCATGGTGTAAGTTGCTCATTTAGTTTATCTATAATTCATATATTTTTATGATAATGAAGAAAATTATGAAAAAACTTTACTTTTTAGCATCACACTGTGGGGACACTTGAGAGTTACAGGGGAAGAAGCGCTAGAAAATGACTGAAGCAGTAGCAGAAGATACCGCAGGCAGCTCAGGGAGCGCACAGGATGACGAGTGTGCAAATGGACGCAAGCAGGAAGCAACATGGGGAAAGAGTTGAAGAAAGTCTTGTGCAATATATAAGGATTATTATAAAACACTCGAGTTTGAAAAGTATGTACGAATAAAAAAAAGGGAAGCGTTACTAACAAACAAAATGACCCTCTCCGATTGGAGCTTTTGTGCGAGCGAGAATGAGGCAGAGAAACAAAACCGTGAAAAAGCGACATGAATGAATGGAGAACAAAAATAGTAAAGAATAAGAAAAAAAAACAACACTTAGAATTTTGACGTGGTGGTAAAACTCGAACTCTATTATAAACAGAGCAAGGATCCAGAAGAACAAACAGAATGGAGAAATCCCTCCGAATACTGCAGCAAGCAGGCGCGGGTCGTGTGGGACGTGTTGGGCGTGAGAGAAAGTGAGACTAATTATTTGCTCCAAGAACATCACCTAGGGACACGTTAATCCAAGATTTGTGACCACAGGAACGAGTGGAATTTCAGAGCACATGGCCATACATTTTTGTGTAACCGGTTTACTTTACCATCCTGCCGGTAGCTGGAACCCATTTTTGGGTGTGTGTGTGTGTGTGTGTGTGTGTGTGTGTGTGTGTGTGTGTGTGTGTTTGTGAGTGGAACCTGTCTAAGACGCTGTGGGAAGGAAATAAAAATTCCTTCGTTTTTACGATGGTCGCTTACGGGCAACGATGGCCGGACGGGTTTTTTGCAAGAACGCTTTGGGAAGTTTGCCGCCCTGGGAGCGTGCTAGAAAGGTATGCACACATTCTTATTGCTTCATTTACTGTGGGTTGAAGGTTCTACACAGTGCAGTGTCAGTTTTAAGATCAGTCGATGTGGGGTTTTTTTTTGGAGAAGACCACCAACCGTACCGTTGTCCACCAATTTGGGATTCTTTTCTTTGCATAATAGAGGCAATAACATGATCTGTCTTCTGGAGTTTGATGTACATAGCACGTTGCATGATAGCAAATCCATCATACAACTCTTTGAGCGTGTGATTGCATAGGATTCTTCAAATTGTAAGAACCCAAAACTACTTCTGATAATGTATTCCTTACTTGCAGCTAAAAGGATTATTTATGGTAAGTGATGGAGCGGCGCCAAACACGACAGGACAGGTCCAAAATCTAATTCGGACCAAACCCCTGTAAGCGTTCGGCTAGTTAATGAAAGCCAGAAATGGCAGGCCTGGGCCTCTTGAGGTTGTTGTTGCCGATTAGGCAGATGAAGTGATTTATTGTTTACTGATTATTCTCAAATTATTCCGTCCGTAGGCTTAACAAATGTAAGCTTATAAAAGAGGTACGGGCTTAATCGAAACTTAACACAAGCACAAATGATTACAAGGAGTCATTGATCAGTCAGGTTTAGAAATCTGGTAATGAGAAGCTGCAATCAAAATGATGAGCATATTAAGTGAATCGTCGCTTAGCACAAAACAAGTAATTCTTAGATAATGTATGTTTAATTATACCTTATAAACAAACAATCTTGCTTGGATGTGATTTAAAGCTAAAACTCCAAACCAATTGCAATTTCAAAATCCGCTTATCCGTTTCCTTATGCCAGGAAATGATCAATCCCAGTTCGGTTCGGTTTGGTATTTCCACCTCCCGGTGGTCATCCCGCCCGCAGAAGGAGACGCCTGGTCAGTTACGACGAGTTTCCAGTTGATGTTCGGCCGACGATGCCCGTAAAGGCGAAATATATGGAAAGCTGCTCTGAGGTTTTGGATTAAAAACTTTGTCTCCAAAAACTGTGCCGTTGTTTGGAGCGATTTCATCTTTTCCTGTCCGTGCGAGCCGTGGGGCGGGGAAGGTTGTCGGTGAAGCGCTGGCCGATGGCGCGCTAGAGGAAACGCAAAAATGTGTCATAAATAAAGAAAATCCGTCCGTTTCTGTCACTTGCGCTGGTTGGTGCGGGGAGGGTGGATTTTTCCCGAGGTTTTTCCCCCCTTCGTTGCAGGCCGTTCATCAGCATCGGGATCCCTTTGGTCTCCGCATGGTGTAACCACTTTCTGGCATTTATCAAACGAAGGCAAAAGGGGTAATAAATTACTCCGGTCTTAGTGTCTCTCCCGGATTCGCACCGGGCTCTCCCGAGCGCTCGGTCGGTTTGGCGATCCGGAGATGTGGAACCAGCGGTACCTTCCCATCGCTGTGCGGCGCCCGTTTATGTGTACAGTTTTCTCGGGCCCCACCAACCGGTCGGGAGGTCACCGAGGAAGTCCTTTCGGGGACGTCCAAATGCGTCCAAAACATTGAGCTTTTCGGAAACTCGGCTGCCAGGCAGCTGTTGGCTGGAGAAGGGAAGTTGAGTATGTGTGTGTTGGTAGTCGAAGCAGTAGTAGTAGTGGTCTTAACAGTACGATCAGCGACCCCGACTGTGTTACACCGAGCGAACATAACGTTCATACATCATAGAAATAATACAAAATGTATTTAAAAACTTTATCAGTAAATCTAACCATTTTCGGAAGGTTTCGCGATACTCATCCAGCCAGGAAGTGCGCGGATATGTGTCGGGTTCAATAGGTGGATGCAAGTTGGTGGCGTTGTATGTACGGATACGGTGTTCCAGGCGGCTGCGAGGAGACCCTGCAACGCTGGTAGCATGTAATAGAACCACCGAAAAAGATCTATCTCCAGCCATGACTGGTGCCGGTGGTGGCACTTCCTTCAGCCTTCATATTGGCCTTCGCTTTAGTGGCTGCTTTGCCTCAAAGTGAACCGTTCCAGAAATCGCGCTAATGGCCAACGATATGTTCTTGGGCCATGGAAAAACCACAAATGGTACCCCTTGCACCACCCGGAATATGCAGTGTTCCGATCCCGTGCAGAAAATAGCACGACCAGCCACGCCGTTACGCCCTGGCCAAGGGGTATCTGTCATCAAAAGAGCTGCAGTTGCGCTTTTTAGCGTCGATGCTTAGCGAGTACTGTGCTACATCGTTCCGTGGGGTGGGGTCCTTTTTTCCTGCTGTTGTTATTGTACTTTATTTGTATTTTCTATTTTGCCAGAGCATTTGCAAAACTTGAAAATGTACGCCGGGCGTAGAAATATAAATTTGAGAGTTTTCCCTTCCATCATAATGGCGTTTGTGGCGGTGTTTCTGAAGCTCTGAAAAGTAGTGAAATATGTAAATATGGTTAAATCCTTCGCTAGCTACAATTTATAGTACCGTTTTACGGCATGTAAAGATGCATTGCTCAAGTTTTGCTGTTGACATAACGCAAACAAATGAAGATATATGAAACAAGAACATGCATTTGGGGAAATGTGCGACCAGCAATAAAGCAAATGTGTGAAATTAACACGCAACCAGCTTGGAAAAATGGTAGTCTAACAATATATTTGTTCTACCAGCATTACTAGACGTACAATGTGTGGTGACATAATGGGCAGTTGATTTCAAGTTGAGAATAAAAACGCTAGTTAATACTTCATGCTGGTAAATATCTATGGCATAATAAATTTTGTGAGTATTGTAGCGTTTTAAAATGTAACAAAACAGCCTGGAAACTTTCACGATCACTCTGATATATCTAGTACTTTACTTAATATGTTCCATTAGTTGGTATAAGTGACCAAGTTCTAATGTTCCGTTCGTATGTGTGGAAGGGCAGCCGTTACAATCACGAACTGTAGAGCAGTAAGATGAATTCACTAACGTACAACGTCACGTCATTAGAATGACACTGGACGACCAAATCCGTAATTTTTTTTACTTCGTCCGTATAGGCCCTCCAGAAAGGTCGTAAAAATGGATTGGCAGACTAAATCCTAAGATTTACAACCCCTGTAACGCATACGAATTGCAATCGAACACATTTAATGCAAATCTTTTCTGGCAAAGCACCATCTATATTAACAGATATATATTTAAATATTTCCAGGCAAGCTGTTAGAACTAAAAATACAGTATAAATTACAAAACCCAATAGTAAAATATTTAAAATATTCATCATAATGTAAAGATCATCATAGCAGGATAGCAGATAGCAAAGATAGCAGGACTTCAATGCTTGAAAATATTATGTGATTAGGATCATCATCAAAAGTCTACAAGAACAACATAGATAAGAAGACTACTCGGAGACCATTGAACTAGAATATTATTTATCCCATCATGTAGTTCGAAAAGGTACAATTATAGTTCAATTTGTTTGTACATAGGTTAAGTTATTTATCAAATAATAACATTTACATCCATTCTTATTACTATCCGTACATACGCATTGAAATCTATACGTTATCCGGTCACTGCCCGACTACTGGCGCCGACAGAATTTGTTATTAGCGTATTGTTGAGTATTAAGTTTTACAACCAACTCGAACTGCATATTCTTTGGTTAGCTCAGTTGCATTAAGCATCAACACTTCGCAATGTCCTTTCGGAACTTTGCTTCCTTACCTTGCCGGTAAAGTGAATGCAATAGCAACCAAGGTGTTATAAATATGCAGAATAATTTCAAATTACTATAATTATACTTTACCGTGTTTATCTTTTTAATAAACGAAATGATCTTTGCTTCATCGCAACTCCGCAAAGCGGGCAACAATAAAGCTGTGGCACGGAAATTCATTTTCAAAGCCGAAAGCCCCCCTCCGGATGCATTTGAAAGTACGAAAGCAAATAATGCAAATCAGGGGCAGAAGAGACTGAGAGAGAGATAGAGAGAGAGACCGAGCTAGTTTAAGTCAAGTCAAGTCCGATGGAGGAAAACGGTTTTCGCAATACAGCGGTCGGTCCAATCCCGGGGACGGGAGGTAAACCTGAGTGCCGACCGGGATGGAATCCTGGGATTGGAGAAAAATCTCCTACAAGAAAAACAAACGAACACACACACACAAAACAACAGTGGAGGCGCGCAAACGTACGGCACGGTGTGCTAATAATTTTCCGGGAATTATTATTTATTAGATAAATTTGCACCAACCGGTATTGTTATTACTGGGATGAATGTATGTTGCCTGCAGACCGGGCTAAAGAATTCATTATACTTGTGCGGTTTGTGTGCCGAATGGGGAGCGAAAATGAGGCAGATTGGCTAAGTAGTGCCACCACACCCCCGGGGGGGGATGGCAGAGCAGCGAGCAAGCGCGATAGTGTGTGCGCAAGAATGCGGCCTCACCGTCCCCATTTAGCCGTGTTATCTATCCGGTGTGCATGTGTTCCCAAGCCGTGTCCTGGCGTTGCACACTTGTTTGGATTTTCGCTTGTTTGTTGCAAGCTTCACAGGTTCGGATGCACGTTACCTGTAAGTTTGTTCACTTTGCATCTGTTTGATGGGGAATGGAGAGTGAAGGGAGGTCCTGGGTGGATGTAACGAGCTTAATGCAGCATGATCGAAATAAAATATTTTCTTCCTCGGGAAATGGAAATTATGTTCAATGTGACATCCGTTCTAGGTTGCAAATTATACGCAGACACGTATTTGAGCGTTTATATAGAGCGTTGGTGATGAATCATTTAAGTAAATAATAATTACAGCATAAATTGTGTTGTGTAACATAATACTGATTGGCAATATAAAAGCTTATATGAAAGCGATCATGAAAAGTTTTTTTTAGGTAAACATTTCTTATCGACATGGTAGAATATTAAGAAATTAATAATTATACCAAGGTCCCATTCAATCAATTCCATCAGTATTTATTTTCATAATATATATAAAAATTAAATTCGTGCAGATTTTAAGCCAAGATTCCAAGGGTACATGTTATATTGTTTCGAGTGATCGAGCCTTTCGCAAACTGGATCGTACCAGACCCATTTATGCAAATAGAGATGTACGGTTTAGATTCAATTCAAATGACAAACAAAAAACAAAACACAAGTTTGCGTGAGCCTGTCGCTGGGTAAACTGATTTTTAATCTCTTCACAACACAATGGAACATAATTTGGAGTTAAATCGGTCCCGCTCGGTTTACGGCCCGGGCCGATGCATGAATAGAATGCAAAACATTTCCATTGTATCTTCTTCCACAGTCATATATTTGTAACACAGGTAGTTTTAATACCTGCCACTGGTATGGCTTTGGAGTTCGGCCAATAAGCGTGGCGTTATGCTGCTGTACAAAATATAAGGCAAGTATGTAAACACAGGGTTGGAGGTTTTAATTTTCTTATGTTAAGTAGCATTGGATTAGCTTGAAAAACAGTCAGCAAGCACCAACACCGCATGGGCAGGATGTGCAGCGCGTGTACGGACGAAACCCATGCGGGGACGCCCTGATGGTTGGTTTGGATGTTTAGAAAGCTGGATGGTTAAAATCAACATTGCATGTGGTGGAAATGTGTTAGCTGCTCGGCGTTCGTAGGATCATACTGCGTTTATGTGTGTGTGTGGCCTGTGTTCTTCATTGTGCGGTTAATGTTACTCAAAGTCAATTATCAAGCTCATTGTTGTGGGAGGTTGTAGATGTGGATATGGAGAGTTGCTTAACACAGGGCCAGTGCATATGTGCCAAATGATTACAACAACCAATAGAAGTTTGTTTGGGAATGTATGGAATACGGGGAGAGTTAGGACGAATCTAAATCCATCCTATTATTTTTAAATGTGTTTTAGTTTTAGTGCAAAGTTTAGACAAGGATTACAAAAGGTTCTTAATGAGGAATACACAATTTATTTAAAAAGTACTTAATAGTGGTAGTATACTATCCAATAAGCATGCTAATGAATTCTTGGAATTAAAACTGATATAACTTCAGGATACAAATATTGTTTTCTTGAGGAAGTAAACTAGTGATGAGCTACAGCATTTTTAATTGTTCCTATACAATCCTACACAGTTCTATCTATCCCAAAAAAGGTTTACGACAAGAACGTGCTGGGTTTTTAATTGGTTACTGGGGGGAAAAAAAACATTCCGTACCTTCACGATCGGTAAAGCTAACAATTTAATCCAGTGGCATAAAGTTTCTAAGAAACCTTCCGTCTGAGGTTTACAGCTATCACAGAGCTGCTCTCAGCCGGACATCTTAGCCAATCCCAAACACCCATAAAGACCCTCAACCGCAACTAAACAATCACACAACACGCACGCCAAAGGATGCAGCTTCACAAACAGACTGCCCCTGTTCGACGGTACCACTTCGAAAGACACGTACCCGGTAAACCACTGAAGAATCTTACTCGGAAAAATATGGCCTCCTTACCGTCGTTGGGTTTCATGCAACCGGACCATCGGCTCCAACCGCTTCTCGCACTCAATTCGTACGAGCATTATTTACTTGTAGCAACATAATTTAACGCTTAATACAGTTTGTAAATAAAATTTCATGCCAGCTCGAGCAACCGGTGTGTGTTTGCTAGACAAGAAATGGTACTTATATGCTTTTGCACTCCTTGGCAAGTGGTGCAGAAGAACGTAGAAGATATGCTGTGTGTTGCATACGGTTGTTCAATGAATCTATCATACATCAGACTAAAGCGCAGGTACTGCAAGATGCTGGAGGAGGAGATAACCAGAAGATGAGTAGCTGGAGTCTAGAAGAAGGAAAAAAACCATGGAGACCATGGATGGAACTGTAAGATAGTGGTGTTGAAGCCATTCTCTGCATGATAAAGCGTTCAAGGGTGATGAAATAAATTTGAAAACCGTACACCTCATGACTCCAGCAATTGAACAACAATCAGCAGCTTTTAGATGCCAGTAAACGTACAATGTTTTAATGGCCGTAATTTCGCACATTGTTACCTTCGGGGGTTGTGCGTAAATGGTCGTAAGAAGCGGCAAATTGTGAAGATAACCTCGCTAACTGTTAGTATTATCCGCTATTTTATCGCTGGAAATGAAATAATGAAATTAACAGGGCCACTAACAGTGAAACGTTGCGGATCTTTTCAATGCCCTGCGGTAACCGTGTCTTTAACGCCTTTTCCGAATCTAACAGGCCAGGCTGTGTGATGAGCTGTACATCGGTGCATCGGAATGCATTCAACCGCTGTGCGGTATAATTTGCATGGCGCTTTCCTATTGCATGTTCCCCCCGTAGCTGTAATTATCGCTTACAGAGCAATGGTTGAAATCTTTCCGTTGCCTCACTGTCACCGGACCGGCAGGTTGGTGGCAGAAGTTAAGCTAGCAGGTTAATTTGATCTTTTCTTTCCTGATAGGGTGCCAAATTTCGGTACTCGGTTCGGCAACACTGCAACCCGAAACAACGGACCAGCGCCGGCAGTTATCGCAAAGGCTATGTTCGAGATTGTGCAATCAAAATGCACATCTATGGTTGATGCAGAGCGGGTGACACTGGGCAAATGGACGACCGAGGCATGGTTGGTAGTCGTATTAGCTACCAGCAAACCTTACGTCCATTGGTGAGCAGATGGTTTTGTGGGGTTGCATGCGGCGGTGTACATAAATATGTTTCTTAAGGGAGCAGTTACAGTAATCGTTTACTGATAGGTACAACTAACCGTAAGTAGATTGCAGTGGTATGGATCAAACAGTGAGATAGAATTGCGGTATTGTAGTAAAGTAGGAATTGTTTTCTAACTACAGAATAAGCGGTTGTGAAGAGCGAGTGTAGTTTATAAAATTGTTCTTATGCATAATGCAAAATGGACAATCTCCTGGGATAACATTTTAATTAATCTTAATCATAATCCTGCTGAACATATTGTTTATTCCTTACAATAGAGAGTTACTGCACAGTACGCAAATGTTGTTGATATAAAAAAGTATATTTCATTAGACTCTGATATTGATATAAATTTGTGAAAGTTAAAACTTAAAAGTATATGACTTGTGATGCGATTCGGCGCTGCAAAGGTTCTGTTGTGGTGCGGCTACTCAGCTACCCTCACACGTTTCTTAGATGTGCTGGTTTACTATTATTAATTTTACGAGATGAGTGGTCTTACGGCGTCTTACTACTTTGAACTGAGAGCTTATTTATTATTCTTCCTATTTCATATCGTCTATAATCGTTTATCGTCTATCGTTGCCCAATATCATTAATAACGTATATAATTCTAACATAATGTTACGTAACTATTGATTTTATTCAAAAAGTTACGAAAATGTTACGAGAGAGTCAAGAAGCATAATAATTACCTGCAATTTTCAGTGAATTTTACCAAAATTGTACGTTCACTTCTTTTCTAGAGTTATTTATAAAACTTTACAACAACAAATTGCAAAGAAAAGTTCTAAAATTATTGAACATCCAATTGAACATCTGAGCGTTTGCTTCACGATTCAGCACGTAATTCCAATATCAATGGAGTCGTCCATGATGGGCATCCATTTCCAAAATCCCGTTCCGCGCGGAATAGTTGAGTTTGCTGCCACTCGGTGACGGTGACGGTGGTTGCCTTCGACGAGATGGGTAGGAAATAGCCTTTATAAATTTACCCTCCATCTTAATTAGCGTCGTATATCAATTTAATTATCGAAATATTGATAAAATATAGTGGTTCGCTGTCATAAGTTTGAAAAGGTGCTTAAATAATGACCTCAATTCGGCACTTTAAATTTATTGAAATGGTCCGGCAAAGTGACTTGTCCCGCGATGCGCGATCGGTAGGGAAAAGCTCTTTGTCTATCAAGCGATAGTTTCGCATGGCCGCGGAACCGGAGGTGCTAGTGAGGAGTGCAAGTGATGGACTGAAGGTTAGCCATTTTCCTGACAAAAGCAGGAGCGCCGTACGATAAGACTTTGGTAAATTATTGTGAACTCGTAAACCGGTTTTTGGGGTGCGTGTTCGTGGACACATCGGGCGAAACAAGTTTACTGTAATGGCAGTTTGCTACACAAAGTTACGCGGAAAGATTTGATCAGAATCCATCACCAAAGCGGTGGGAAAAGTGGAGCTCCCGGTACGAATTGATTGCCAAATAAACATGCACCTTAATCTTACCAATTTTAGATGGGAAGGATAAACTACTTCCGTGCGGGTGTGGTGTGCACGGGAGTCTCGAAATCTCAACCATCCCATAAACATAATGCCAATTGAGCGGGAAAATTGAAGGTGGTATTATTTTATATTCACTTCATTTTATAAATGTGAATTAAAAACTGTCATCGTAAGTTCTGCCTTAACCAAAGTGGCTAGAGGCTGGCCAACCACGTGCCAGTTTGGGGTGATCTCAAAATGTTGTGTCCACATAACCGTCTCAGTCCAACCCGGTGGCTTGGGCAAAAGCCCCAAGTGCCGGGCATAACTTTCACTTCAGGAAGAAACAAACCTAAGAAAAGCCACTGCCAAGGATATCGACATGCTCGGTTCATAAATAAGAAGGTTCGGTATGGCTTTTCTTCACCCGATACCGAAGGAGCTCGCTGACCAGGCAGATTGAAAGTAGACCATTCGACACTAGCGCGACGGAATCGGGAAAGGGAAAGGGAATTGAATAGCATTTCAAGGAAGGGAAAGTGATTGGGGACGAAACCCGATGCCCGATGATGCTAAGTTGGACGTGTGTGTGTGTATGATTATTTTTTGTATGTTCTGTATCGCTGGTTTTTCGATGGCTTTGGTCATCGACGTCGATGGAATGTGGTGTAAGAGGTGTTTCCGTTTTTTATGCCCTGGCCGGAGTCCCATTTTTGGCAACCTGACGGTTAGATCGTAGATAGCCACCATTCGGTCAGCCAAAGGCTAAACTACGGTAGTCACGTGTGTTGCAATCGAATGGGAGCTTGACACCGGCAACGACTTTTTCGGAACAGCCCCCAAGGAACTATCCCTGAAATGAAGGTCCGAAAAGCTTGTCCAACCCCTTTCCACCGCACCGGTTCTAGTTTGCACCCATCGCTTCTGTTCCGTTGCGGGCGGCATCTGAGAACTTCCATTACCATTCACTCCGACCACCAGCATCTCCTTGATGTCGCCAGGTTAGTAGCTAAACAGTTGGTGGTTTTGAACCATAGTTTCCCTTGGCTCCTCTATCTCTCTCTTTCGCTCTCTCTCTCTTCCCATGGTGTCGGATGTCGAACGTCGTGGTCGTAATATGAATGGTCGGGATTTGAGCGAGATGACCCGTTAGATTCGATTCCATTTTTTCCAATCTAACGCCAAAGATTTCGGACTGAAAATGAGACTTTATTGATATTGGACATGGACAAAATATTTATCCCAGAAAGATGTACGATATCAGAAGTAATGGTGTATTATTCCCGTGGTGCGGTATATTTGGGGCACGATTGTTCGGCAAGTTCGTTGATTAGAGGCTGAGGTGACTAAGAGCTTTGATGACCGTTCGATAGTCACCTTACCCGCAACTTTGCCTCTTGTTAGTTTGGGAGTTTTTTTTATGTTTACCAGTGAAGCAGTTCATTACTTTCCCGATAGAGCTAGGAGTGACATTATG
This sequence comes from Anopheles marshallii, assembly GCF_943734725.1. NCBI lineage: Eukaryota > Metazoa > Arthropoda > Insecta > Diptera > Culicidae > Anopheles > Anopheles marshallii. Next base: position 24,917,582 of record NC_071327.1, read on the forward strand.
AGAGTTTATGAATCTGATCGCTTTATCGGTTGCTGACGAAAATGAAACGATGTGTGGGTTTTATTAGCTTCCGAACGGTCATCAATTAAGCATTAAGCATTAAGAGCTTTAGCGTCAAGAGATATATCCACGTGTTTTGGGTTGTTAAAGTGAATTTATGGAGATTTGAAGAGTTTTTACTTGACGGAAGCTCACGCTGTTTCTAACACATAAATTTTAAATGAAAAACTAAAATAAAAACTTGAAATAAGAATAAAACAAAAAACCCTATCGATTGTTTTTATCAAGTAAATTGTAACACTCATTGAACGCCAACAGATGCAGGTTAGGTCCGCCTAGATGTGTTTGCAATATTTCTCAGCTAAAAAACATACATTTTAGATTTATGCTGGTCCAGTGAAGACAATAAATATTGGTATTGCTGTTCGTCTGCAAACTCCCAACCCAATCCAACGAAAGGGTTCTGCACCATTTCTTCTTCGTGCACGGCCGATACGCCCATTAAGGTCTGCAACCTCAGAACCACGCTAGCCCGTGCACCAATTTACATATATTTGTTATAAATTAAGTTGGAAATGATAAAATACCTGAAGGGCAGGCTGTTTATTTTATTTATTTATACCCACCATTCGTCTTGTGTGTGCTTTGCGCCCGGAACCATTGCAGTATGGTGCGGTGCAAAAGATCAACCGATCGCTCTAATGTTTGTGGCATGTTTTTTGCTGTGAGCCACTGGGCAGTGTGGCTGTTGTGCATTTGCTTGTACAAGCGGTAGCTTGAGATGTTACTTTCTTGAGCTGTTCAGTTTCTTAGGAAATGGTCGGGATGGATGCTCTGGGGATGATTGGGGCGAACGGTGGATGAGGTTGTACAAATTCGAAACATAACTACTAATGCGCTCCGTCGCATAAATCTGTGTACCGTATTAACCTCAAATGGAGAGGGATGGGTATATTGTTGAACGGAAGGCCTGTTTTGTTAAGTTATTTGTATTTAATCACTCCATGCAGAACAGATAAAGAAACAAATCACATTGCATGCGAAAGATACAGTAGAAAGGAACGTTTTGCAAATTCCTTGAACATTGACCAAAAGCCTCGACTTCATTGAATAAATAAATTTGATGCGCAAAATCAACAGAAAATTATGGCTTGAGATGCGTAAATCTACCAAAGATTTGCCACTTCATCAAGTTCTCCAGTTGTTTTGCTGCGAAATGGTTGTGGTTTATGCGATTGAAAGGGTTTGCAACATGAGGTGTCCCTAACCGCTGTTACCATGTACGTGAGCGCCCAGGCTAAACTGTGAAAAGGGTCCGAGCCTGTTTTTGGGGATTACACTTTATTCAGTGGAAGATATAGGGTGACGAGAATATTCCCTTTCATCCATCAATAATTCACACTTATTCATGTGCGTACGATGAAGTCAAGGATTAAGGGAGAAGACGTCCGTCCGGAAGCACCAAACATGCTGGATACTTCCACAAAACACTGTCACGCATCGGGCTGGAAGTGTCACTACACTGTTTGCCGAGTGATTTGAGGCATTCACCACAAGGCGCCATTTATGAGGAGAGAAGAAAATGGGAAGAAAGAAATGTCAAAGCCAAATTTATATCCCTATCATCCTTTTTTTTTGCAAAAGTTGGAGTAAAAAAACGGTCCTCAAATCATGTGTCCCCTGGGACTTTACGCAACGCCGACAGTTTTCGGAACTGGGAATGTTTGACGTGGTTAAGATGAGGCAACGTGCGAGTGTTTTTAAAGGTACTTTTGAAAGAAAGCAAAGATCAGCTTCCTGCCTCAATCGAACGGTTCTGGGGTGTTTGGAGGTTAAGGGTTTACTTACTAGATTTGGATTGATATGGATTGATTTTGTGTAGGATGGTCCCTGAGGAGAAGACCCACTGGTTGGAACTAGGCAAGGATATGACACCACATGCAAGTTGAATGATATGGACCGGATTTCAATGGTGGCAGATTTAAAAACATGCAAAGAATTCATTCCAAGTGAATATCGATTGATATTCTACTGTGTTATTTGGTTTGCTGTGTGACAGTGTCAAATTTTGCAACAGTGATTTAATAACTGTTTCTGTGATTTTTTTTCGATAGGTTCCCTGGTTTTTTAGATTTAGTAAAGATAAATAAAATAGCTGATAAAAATATTGTCATGAAACTCCTGTGCTCATTAATAGTGATCCAGGAATTGTCACATACTCCACCAGTATGTACGCAAGACGTCCAAAAATACTCAAATAGCTTATCAAATCCGTAAAGATAAATTTAAAAGTTAAACAAAACATCAAATAGGTATGGAAAGTAGGTAAACTCCGAGGAAGATTTAATCCATGATCGAACGTTTTGATGAGTGGTGCTTTACCAACCATTATGTTTAACCGGTCCCATAATCTCTCAAACTTCACAAATAACGACACCTGTAATACGAAGTCTTCATAGATGAGCATTCAAACAGCAATTTAGACTATAAATTTCGGTTATTCTGTAACACGATCCCCATCTCGATCAGAATCGAACGTCATAATTTAGAGCGATTGCTGCTAATACTGTTGCTACCTTAGCTAGCTTATATTTCAAAATTGCACCTCTCTTACCATCACCCATTAGAACGCTTCCCTACCAGCATTCGACCAACGAACGAATAATGATTTACACTGTCGGCCAAATTAACCGGTATTTGAAAATTTGATTTTGAATTCGTACGAACAGCGATGGGCGTGTGACGGGAAGGTAATACGGCAAGCGTGAAAGTTCGAAAGGTTTAAATCCTACAAATCCCGCACTGACGCCTTCTCCGGAGCAAGCGGCTAGGGTACAATTTGGAGCGCAGGCAAGCGTGTACAAAGCGCACAGAACTTACCCCGTTTTCGGTCCATAAATATTGAAATCCGTATGCAATGCAAGTGGATTTAGCACCCTTCATCAGCTCGCCGGTCCGGTGTGTTCACGTCCAGGTCCGGACGCTTGGACCATTGATGCCTGCTTCACACCCGGTTCCGATCGATGTTTCCGGCGTGTGGATGGCGTGCACGGACATGATGCGTCCTCTGTCGCCCCCTTTCCTCACCTTCCCCTTCCAGAAGTTTGTATACGTACACCTTTTTGCACGCAGTGGACTGGTTGAGTTGCGAACGAAATCAAATGCAATTTCGTGTATCAATGATAAGTTATTGTCAAATGTAAATTTTGGATCATACAACCTGGTACGAGCGTACTCTGCATGTGTCACGGATTGTAGAGAGAGAGAAAGCATCCTCTTGACACCTTTGAGCGTGGGCGTGATGCGAAGAACCGTGCGCAGCTCGTATTGATGGTTGCAATGGAGTCGCCAAAACTTTCGGAATCGGAGTGATAGTGATGGGTGTACGCGCTGCCGATGGAATCATGCCTGTCGATAGGCCCACGCCCGGCGAATGCAGTGATTTCCAGCGCTAGCTTAAAGGATTCCGAGCGTGGCATTATTTACGGTTTTGCGTTTTATTATCGCGATCATATATATTCAGGCGTCGTCGAAACGTTTTTCCTGCAGCTCGAGCTGAGGGAGTCGGGCGGGCCCGGATACTTCCTATCTGTCTCGTTTGGCAGGAAGGTTTGGTACGGGCTGTGCGACGTGAAGTGCGAATGCGGCGATTATTGGCACCCTGCAAATACCGTCTAACTTAGTTTGGGTTTAATTAGACCACCCACCAGGTATTCCCTGTACCGTGCCGGGGCGTTTGCTTTCGCACGGGCTTAAAAACTCGCGGTGCTTTTTCGCATCCCCAAAACGCCGTACACATCGGAAGCGAATCAAAAAGCGGCTTGGAACGAGATCCACCGTTTCACGAACCTGTCGTAAAGTAGGAAGGTTTAGTGGGCTACGCTAGAACGTTTGGAAAGTTTTCGATCTGTTCACCCCGATCCCGCTGCCTTCGCCCAGTACCAGCCAAACTGCCGCATGTTTGTATTGGCAGGGAGGATTTTTCGTGGCTGAAGGATTCCATTTATTTCCTGTAGAATAGAACTCATCTTTTGCGGAGGGGGTTTTCGTGGTGTAGTCATTTTACAAAGGCGGGTTTTCTCATCCGCTAGTGGAACGATCTCTTTCGCATGAGTTCGTCTGCTGTTTTCACCAGGTTTGCTTATCATTGGTGGATTGAGAATGAAGGTAGTTGAAGCAAGAAAAAAAAAACACCAACGCTAAGAAAAGAACGCAAAATAGCGATGAAATTTTCTTAAAATCTTTCGTGGGAATCGAGGTGAATTAAGTAGGTGCGCGCATCTACCTGAACGCTCCATCCGGTGTCACTGGATGGAAATCTTTTCCATCGGCTCATGTTGTGTTTGTTTGAGGAAAGATAGAACGAAATAATAAAAAAAAGACAAGAACAAGGCTGCGAAAGATATGGAAAATGATTTCAAAGTCAAGTCATGCGTTTCCGTTTGCCTCCGGAACGTGGAAGCAAATCTTCCGTGTATTTTTGTTTGTAATTATACTTAAAATAGATTCCAGATTCGGCACTTGAGCGATATGCGAGATTAGCAAGCATGTCTTAAAATATGCATTCCGCGTCGTTGATGCCGCGATAATGTCATGAAAACGTGGCAAAGGGTTTATGGTGTAAGATTTTGTTGGAAGGTAGGTAACCAGGTTTTACCTTGGTGTACCCAAAAATTATGGGTTTGCTGGTTGATGTAACTAATGTGGAGGAGGTTAAAAGTTTGGTGAAAGAGATATGTGTGTTGAAACATAAATTCGAATGATTATGATTACAATGCAAGCAATATTATATATTTTTACATTATAAAGCACTTACAAAAGTAAATTTTTTTTAAAATTATTGATCCTTTATGCTCTCCTTACATTTTGCAAGGGTTTTATATCAATATCCATAATTAAACAGATTGGATAATTTTAAAGAAAGAGAAGTTCATGTGAATACATCTAATTCTGGATATGCAAATGGTAAGAAATACTAATAGAAACAAACACGGTGTTGGCTTTTAATGAAATAATTGTATTTTTTGAGTTCTATAAAATAACAACATAACCAACATACACCAAATAGGAAGTGATCCCAGTAAGAAAAGTTGTAGAGCTATTGACAATCTAAAAATCTCAAGTTTGTATTTTTATAATTATTTCTGATTAAAAGTACGCTATTATCTAAATTACGATTAATCGTACAAGCATTCATAGGGGTCATTTAACTTTTTAGATAATAAAGAACGATTATTCAAGAATATTAAAAATCAAGGACTAAATTATGCGTTAATGTATTTGATCCTTCTAAACCATATTCGATCCAACCATGAATTGGCATAGTTAAGGTTCGTAATAGACAATTCTAAGTCGATCCAATCCACATATCCTTCGAGTGCAATGTTTTATCGTTAACGGTAGTGTTTGCAATATATTCCACAGATGGTTTGTTGAAATGTGGCACAACATGCCGTTTTTCCACCGGCACAGAACGGCCAAAACAGTGCAACCAGGTATCAGTTTGCCAGCGGGCCAAAGGTTTTTGCATTCCTTTCATGCATTTTTAATTTGATTTTATAATTCCTACAATATCATGATGTTTTGTTGATGCTTTCACCTTGGGATTTTCATATTTTATGCTGCAAAATACCTTTTGTTTTCTGTCGGTTTCGTTTTGATGCTGCTGGATGGTTGGTTTGGGCTGGGCGTTCCACTACCATCATCCCGGGGGCCACCAATTTCGGCAACCCCCTAATCCGTGTGAGATGTGTACGTGTGTAAGTAGTTATGTCTGCATGGAAAATCAGTATGCAGCGAGTAATCGTGGACCCGAATAAAAGGCGGGTGGTTTGGTAGGGAAATCGCCTGGCGCTGGTGTAAGCTTTTGGGAAAGATTGTCGGTTTTTTGGCGAACGACGAAAAGGTGCCTGATTTTCATTTAATAATTCATAACCACACTAACAACCTTTCCACAGGTTTTGGTCGATTACTGGCTGACGGCAACCAGCCGGGAGAACCACCCCAAAACGAAGCGTACCTATCGAGGTGGTGGGCTGCAATGTTCGTTTTTAATCCACCGGCTACCGAAACATTATTATTATATTTGCCCTGCCGATGGTTACGCGGCATGGCAGGCTCTTGTAAGTTTGCACCGCACGTCGAATGTGGAAGTCGAAGTCGTCAAGAGGCAAATTACCCACTGCGTTGCGGGGTAGCTCGGTGGGGCAAGTAAATTAATGAGAAGCTAAAAAATCCTATCCAATCGTTGAAGTGAAAAATATGTGCCACGAAAATGGGCGAGAAGAATCTGGCGGAAAAAAAACCTTCGTACTTAAAATGCGACTGTACGGTAGAGGACTGGAAGGCACTTTCTCCACTGAGCTCGTATTTCGCTTTCGCGTTTTCAAAAAGGTGCGAATGCTCACCAAGAACTTTATCCCAGATTTATCAATAATTGAAAAATGTTACGCAAGATTGTAGTAGTTCCCTTTGGCTGCGAAGAGTTTAGTTCTTAATACTAATCAACGGACTTTGGGTTCGGGGATTCTGCAGTCAGGCTCGTCTTGTCTTGGGGGATTCAGTACCATCCCCTCGCCGTGTCCCTGCAGCTTTGGCTTGTGGTAATCGGCCACGCGAATGCAAAGGGTAGGTAAAACAAAATGAGCAAAGGTTTCGTTCCTAAGCCTTACGGCCATTCGGGCGACGGCAAACGGGCAACCGACGGCCACTCGGTGGAGACCGGGCTGGACATGGTGTTCGGTTTGCTATCACTGCTTTGCTTAAAGGACAATATAATGCCACCCCGAAGACCCGGGCCCCGGGAAAGCTTCGGGGCAGAAGGAAAATTTCAATTTTAGATTTAATTATGAATTCTGTTTGATACTGCCTCTTGCTCAAGAAGGTTCAATAAGCACGAGAAGAAGGACTGTGCCGGGATCCAAGTGATATTTTTTCCACTTTCAAATTTCACATGCACACCCAACTCCTCCCCCGGTAGTGCCCGTCACCCATCGACCCGTGGGTTTCCCAGTGGGGCAACATTTTCCGTGCGAAAACCGATGTGCGAAGAACGTCCCCGGAGCGGTTGTGGAAAATGTTGTTGTCCCGGGGTGTGTAGGAAGGCATGGGAGGCAAAGGAGGCGAAGGATGATTGCCGGGGAGGTGATACAAAAACTGTCGGGTGATCTCAGTACCGATGTGTTCTTGCTCTGCATGTTTACTGTGAACCGGCTGGTGGCCTTACGCTACCCACCGGGGCCAGATCAAACGAAAGTCGAGCAACACGGCAGCAGCAAAACTATAGTACGGGGAGTCACACTTTCCCTGCTCGATAGTGTCGTAAATTTCCCTTTAATGGATCTTTTAGCATACATTTCGGGCTCAATCCTCGGCCGCAGTATAAAATGCTCTATCCTGCTGCATGGGGTGTGGGGCTGTAGTGCTGAGACCCCCCCCGGAATACTTCCCTTTCCAAACAATAAATTAGTGATTATGATTGTTGCCATTGTTGCCTGAAGGTGGCGAACCTCCTCGGGGGGGCGCACCTTCTGTTGTCGAACTGTCCACCTTCGCTCAAGGGTGTGAAAGAAAAGGCTGTCAATGGACTTGGAGGACTTGGAGTACGGAAGGAGTGTATTTTGCCTGTGAGAAGATACATGTTCTGAAGGTGCGCACGCTAGTGTCATTCAATCCGGGCCACCGGTGTGACGCTCCACCCCGTTTGAAGTCTTTTGAGTTGGATTTGATTTTCTTTCCGGTGTACTCTAGCACGGTACGGGGTTTCGCACGGGGGCTGGCGTTTTCATGAATCTATGAATCGAAAATGGTTGCTCCCGCTGTTAACTTCCATACCGTTGTATCTTTGGCTGCATTAGAAATGTGTTCGTTCGGGGTTTGCCCCGTTGTGGCCTTTGCGGCGGCGGTCTGTGATGGCACGCAGTTTTAACGGGTAAACGTAGCTACGAATGAAACGCGCACGCAAATTGTACAGATGTGTACCGATGTGAGAAGCGAGCTGTTTAAATATTCATTTGAGGTATTTTTGTTTCGGAGCTCTGTCCGTGGTACGGATGGACAAAAGTTCGATCCAGCGGGAAGATAGAGAGATCTTGATAGAGACTTACTGAGGGAGGGGTTCACTCAAACGAATCCTCCTATGTGATTTTTATAATGAAAGTTGATAATACACAATTATGCATGTATGAAAAATACTTTGACTACAAAAAGAAGATATTATGTTAAAGAAATTTACTCTTTACTTCTTAAGCTGTAAACTAGGTATGGCGCCCAGCGCGAATCAGCGAAGTAACCTACGTTAAAAAGTAAAACATACTCATTTATTGTGACACCAATGCAATAGTTTTCTATAGAAGTTTAAAATGACTATTTTATTCTTAATTTCTAACTTGCAAAACTAATTCTATTCATTTCTCATCAGGAATGCACACGAAAACGTTATCCTAAGTACACGAGAGCGTCACCCACAATTGGGTGACGGTAACATTCAGCGTCATCCACATACGGGTGACGTGGTACGCAACGTAATAAAGTTAACAAAAATCCAATTCGGTTGATTAAGGAACTCTCGTTCTTTCTTAAGTACATCTTCCTAACAACCTCCCCACGTTTTATCATAACCCTTCGACTCAACCCGAGGTGTGTAATACTTTTTCTCCACGCCTGTCAAAAAGAACAACAACCTGTCCACCGAAAAAGGCATGTGATCCCCGAGCCGTACTCAAGCGTTTCGTAGATAGCATGAAAGGCGTCTTAAGCTCGAAATTTGTCACCACGTGAGGATTTTGGGGGTAGCGCTGTGTGAATATGCGCTTCCCAAACTACTCATAATTTTCCCCTTCGCTTTCGCTGTGTCCGCCACCCTTTGGAAACAAAACCTCATCCCCGTGTAAGGGATGGAAAGCCGGTCAACCACACGGGCTATACCGTCGTCTCGGCTTGCAATCTAAACTACGAGCGGCGCCATAGCGTTTCTTTTCTTTGCCACTAGCTCAAAACGGCACTTGTATGAGTTTAAATTGACTTCCAACCCCTTTTTCCCGGTGAATACATCCCGCACCCTTGCGCTCGCTCATCCACACAATTCGGGAGGCCCCCATTGTCATCTGCTCGGGATCGAGTCACCTTCACGGGGGCAAAATATGTTTATCGCCGATGCCGGGTACGGATCCCTCGGTGTATTGGAAGATTTCATTCACCTCTCGACCACGTGTCAACTCGGTATGTGTGTGTGTGTGTGTGCGCACCCGTTTTCTCGACCTACAATCTCGTCCGGTTCCACATCGTCTCCTTCCCTGCTCCCATCCCGACACCAGGATCTTATCCGTGTTTCGTTGGCTCTTGTAAATTTCATTTTTACAACCTTTATTTGTGTACATAACGTGCGATTCAGGGGAGTTTTACATTTCGAACGGTGTCACATTTTCCATCGGGTAGCTCAGGGCTGAATTACAATACGTTCCCGAAAGCGTCATTTAGAGCGGTGGATAAAGCGCGTAAGCGAGGTACGGTGGGCCCCGGCAGTTTTGCAAAAAGGCTTCTGCGATGCGAGTGACGATGGAATCTTCCGTGTTCTTTTGACCATCCCTGGGCCGCTGTGCACATCGTCCAACGGGTTCGTAGGGCTTTCACGATGGCAGGCACCGGGTCCGTCCCGTTCTCGAGGGATGATTTGGTCCTTAGGCTCATGTTCGCACGTGGGTTCGCACTGATGTGTGTTGTGGGTTTTCGGTGGATTTGGTTCGTGAGTGGGCACGCGTGTGTGTGTTGGGCAAGATGTGTTGGAATTGTTTCATGCCCACATGAGTTTGTACGACGATGTGTGATGCGTGATATGTGTAATGCAGCTGTTTGCCTTCTTGCCCCGGTTTCCTTTATGATGATGATGATGATGGTGATATTTGTAGATGGTAGCAAAAATACATTGAAACGTACTTTGCGGTTAGCGTGCGGGCTCGTTCTCGTCACCGTTGACTCACGTCAAAGTTTGTACGAAACGGCCGGGACACTTAGCTGGCGTTCGGTTCGGTGATAAACTGTTTAAAATGTTACCCATTGTCAGGTGCGCACGGTGTGGTACATTATGTACGAATTCATTATGAGTGAAACAATGAGGATATACGTAAACATACATGTGCTTAGCGTGAATGATTTATTTTATGGTCGAAATTGAAGGATGAGAGACATTGTTTTGGTCATTTGTTTGATGTTGTCTTTTGATAACAATGAATGAAAACTGCAAATTTCGGTCCGAGTTTTCGTAATTTTGCTGATTGTTTATATTATCGTGCATTTTTATAATTATAACATCATCAATCGACATCAAAACCAGCATTTGTACTAAATCGGTCGAAATTCTACAATTACTACAATTACCGGAGTACTTACAGCTTTGGGAAGGCATTCGATAGCAAGAACCAAATTTTTGTTTCTGAACAATCTGAATGTGAATTTCATACTAGATGTACATGCAGTTTCTCCTAGGCGCGCAGAAATGGCAGCTCGCTACATCTCCAGCAGCTATCAATTTCATAAATAACCGGGCGTCTCCATTGTGCCTTTGTGTCTGCGCCTTGGCTGTTGGCGTAAAAGGAAGTGCATAAACGAAATTAAAATGCTGCACCCGGGCAGGCAGCAAAACGGGACCATACAGCCACTTGCCAGATGAAACTGTTTGCAAAAAAAGGTGGCATTTGGTGTCGACATGGCGAAAAGAAAGTGGCGAATTTGTACTGCATCCGTCCCGAGAAAACAGGCAACCAAGCCTTTCGGGCGGGAAGACGCCATCATTCCGAGAACGCGCACACACACACATACACACCAGAGGCCAGAAGAAATTGCGATACAAACTCATCATCATATTTCATAAAAGTCATTTTGCCTGCAAAAAGCAGACCATCCGAAAAAAAAACGCTCGGTCTCTCCCTAATTCACCCAACTTCGTACGGATCGTGCAGTCTTTCTCTCTCGGTTTGGTTCGTCTGTCCATCCGTGAGTCCCTCACTCAAAAGCTACTGCCCTGCTCACTCGTTGGCATTAAAATAATTCCATCCCAGCGTCCGTAGTCGGACCGGAGGACATGGTTGTACAATTGTGCACACAGTGTTTTCACAGTTGAAGTAATTGAATTTTGCTGTAAATGAAGGAAACTTGGGATAAAATAATTTAAACTTCACCTCTCACTCTTACCATTCTCTTGATCGCCGTGCTGTGTGCGGTACTGCCACCTCTTTGCTTCAGGTCGTACCACTTCATCTTCCCCCCAAGTTCCAAGTTCGCTTTACACAACACCAATCCGACCGTCCTGTCTACCGGAGGGAAAGGATCCAATCCGAGAAAAGGGATCGCATCGTGTGCGCGCGGAAGGTGCTAAGTCGTTGGAAAGTGTAGAGCGGCTAGCCTGCGAGTTGATGATTTTGCTCGTTGACGTAAAAGTCAGATACGTACCCATCCCATCAACCCGGTGCCCAAAATTCACCGCCCCGGGGTTGGTCGGTTTGTTCTTGAAAAGTGGCGCACAAATGGCGGCCACAATTATCCGGGGACACACCAGGCACAATGGCCAACCAGGAAGGAAGGAAAGCAAGAGTTGTTTATGTGTTAATGCCTCCGAAATCCGCATCAGCATCGAGTGGGTGGTTTTTTGAGTCCGTGACGAAAACATGACCATGGTGATGGTTGCCCGGAAAATTAGTGCGCCCGTTCGTGGCCGGTGCGTAACAAAGTGTGCTTAGCATCAGGTCCTTTACCGCCGTGCACGTGAAAGGGACAGATCGCGAGAACGGGCGCAGCATGTTTGAAATGGGACGTATCATTTCGGGTGCCGAGTTCCGAACGGTGGTGGAGACGTTTTGCAAAAAGGGGAGGGTTTTATATTATTTTGTTATATTTTAATCTGCAAATTGAAACTCTGATGATGTTTGAAATGGTCACCCAACGAAAAAAGGGTAGTCATGCTCGGAAATGGCGTAGAGGTCTGTGGCACCCCGGGATGAAAATGTTTGGTTTTTGTGTCAATCAATGCGTGTGGAAAAAGTGTTGGTTATACGTTGTCTGAGTGCCGACCCATCCCCTGCCTGGTACCACCACCGAAACACTGAGTCCCCCCCCCCCCCCCATCCAGAGACAAGACCTTCCCAAATGAAGCGCAAATAAGTTGGACCGTTCACGAGATGCTCGAATAGTCAAGCAAATGCATGAATTTGAGCCTGGGAGGTAGATTGAATCACAAAAACGTGACTCTCATTTTGTGGCGCTTCCTCGCACTTCAACCCAGGGACCGTGCTCGTGTATACCGAGTACTTCAAAAAAGTAAATTTAATTTATTATTAATTTATATGCACTTTTCTGATGTTGCGTTCCTTTTTGTTACCACCCAGCACCATTGCCGCAGGTCCGCCCCAGATCCATCCTTCCGACAGGACACCGCATTCATCAGCACGAATGGCGATGGCACTGTTTCGAGGTTTTTCCGAACCGAATTTCCATCAGCTTATTAAAAAGTGGCGCAAGTTTCGAGGAGGAAATTTTTAATTGATCTCGAGTGAATTACGATCGTGCTTGTGAGCTTACGAGGTGGGATTTATTTGTGTACCGGCAAACCATCAGCCGGTGTCGGAAAACGGGAACGGGTAGGTGGAACGGGTAAACGGGTGGTTGCATGGTTGCATACGAGTGCATAAATTCGCATTTTCTCCGCTCGAACAGAAATCGGGGTCTGATTGCGTTCGTAATAAGATTTGTTTTGTGTTGTGCTTTACTGATGTTTATTATTTTTTCTTGTACATCGCTTTTTATGCAAAACGGAGAAACTTTCACTGACATTTCCGAGCATTTTACCACCAGCCGGCATTCAATATGCAGGAACAGTTGGAACGTTGTCCGGGAGTAAATTATATCGGGTAAAATAGCAGCAGCTCATTTATCAGCATTATCTTCACCCGTTTGGCCCTCTGGTATGCGGAAAACTCTTGGAGGCCGCGGAAATTCACTGATTGGTCGACCGGATGTCGAAGTCGTTAATTGAAATCATATTTCTTCCCTAGCCGCTCAACGATCGCAATCACATTTTATACCACCCGTCGCAACCCGGGAAACATCGGGGCACCCGAAGTCTACCGCAATTGGATTGAGTTCTAGTGTTGCGTGCACATTTTGCACAATGTCCGCTTGCTGTGACACTTTTCGCTGTTGGGAAGGTTATTTAAGTTCTTGAGACATTTCATGGTGGTATGGTGTGTGCGTGCATCCCGTTCCCATTTACCGATGGAGTGTGGCGAACGTGGTTCGATTTGTGTATTTCTTTTGTGTGTGTGTGTGTGTGTGTGTGTGTAATTCTTATGATTAGGAAGATTGAAAATGAAAGTCACGATTTTGTCTTTATTACAGTTCTCTGATGGAAAAATAATGCTTACCGATGAGATGATCACATCACAAACTCTCCTATAGGGAGTTGCTGAGCGCGACAAAAAAGTGCCCCAAGCGTTGGACCGTTTGCACGGATGAAGCGGAACGGGAGCAAATAATGGCGGGGGAACCCATCTCCTGCCGACGGAGTGTCGATGGGATATCGACGAAAATCTTATCCCAAACCACACTTAGCCGGAACCGTTCTCCGATACCTTTGCCGTTTGGTTTTGCGGCACCCGGCATATTCACAGCGCACAGGGATAAGTTTGGTGTGCCGGAATCGACGAATCTATCGCAACACTTCAGATGACACTCGAAGCCAATTTTGGGTAGCTGGATACGGGAAGGGGGAAATGCCGGCCGCCGGCACTAATCTACTGCTGCAGAATTTTCGCCCGGGAAAGCCTGCGTGTAGGTAGCGTTTTGGTAGAAATGCCGCAGCGAAAATACTCATAGATTTGCCGATTATTCTACTTTATTGTCACCCAATGCAGCACGTTGATGGTGATGTCGAGGATAGAAGGCAATCGTAAGAATGTGTCATGTTTATAGGTAACAGAGTGTGTTTTGTTTCGGTAGCATGACAGACCATACCCTGTGTATTTAGGGAAGTTTCAATTTGAAACAATGCGAAATATGTTGCACGTTAAACTGCTTTTGGATAATTTAGAAGCAATTGTAGCTGGGGAGTTAACTAATTTGAACAAATTTTTATGTCATTTGTTCAAAGAGAAATTTATTTTTGCGACTATTTTGGAATTTGGAATTCACGTTACATATGTTTATATCTGTAAATGAAGCTTGGGATGTTCTCTGTAATATATAACTTTATCTGAAAATTATTTTTAAGTAAGTAGTTTTGAAAATTTAGTTCCATAAATTAATATAGAATAAAAAAGACGAATAGGCTATCTTTTATTCAATTATATTGTATCTTTAATAATTAGTTAAGAAACAATTGAAAAGAAATTATTTACTGGTGAATAGAAGAATCTAGATAAGAATTAAAGAATCAACATTCTTAATAGAGAAATATGTACAATGTTAGACCCCAACCACGAAATCAAATCGAGATAAACGTCAATACCAAAAAATTATGCTTCTAAAATAAGAATGTTTATACTGATGAAATAAATACAAGCGCTACTAGCATTCGATGTAGTATCGATTATGTACAAGAATTGATAAATCTTTGATGATTCTGCGATTTGAAGAATATACGAGGTTTAATGAACTTCCGAGATTTGAATGAGAGTAAACAGCCAGTAACCAGCTTAAAGTCTGAGAAATGTTAATTTAATTAAAACAGAAAATAATGTTAGTAGACACTAAGTTCATGAATGTAGCTTTGCACTGGAAATTACTTTGCAAACTCAAACTCGAACGATGCAACCAGTCAGGGTTTGTAATCAAACATGTACAACCATCTCTGTACAGGACAGTGCGACGGAATATCAAGAGATTCAGTAATTACGTCCGAAAAAGCAACAAACCGGTAATCGGATCATGAGGCAGCATTCCTTTACGTTACGACCATATTTGCCAATTGAGAAGCGATGGAAGAAATCAACAGTCCAAACGAGCAAATTGCTGCTTGCTACTGGCACTGGTGGTTGCATCCACCTTTCGGTAGCAGCATTGTGTCGAAGCATTCGAAGCGGGAGGGTGGCAAATAAAAATAAACTCCCAGTGTAATTGGTTGAAGACTTTAATTGTTGTCACAAAATATTTCGCCCAACGGTATCTTGTTGGGCAAATTAGAATTTTAATAATACAGCTCTAAGTATTACTTTACGATGCGTTCCATCGGTTGCTTACCCGGTTTGCAAGGACGCCCACCCCATCATCGTCGGAGATAGTGGGTAACGCTGAAGTATCAGCAGTTTGGAGCAGCAAAGTAACACACAAAACGAAACAAAAAACCAAATGGAAAAGGGAATTCTGTATTGAATACATTTGGCAGCATTGAGTCCTGTTGCTTGTTGCCAGCCTTATTCTCGCACCCGTGTGCAGTGGCAGTGTGTCCGATACACGATACGGGGCTCTTTTCCAAAACGGGTGTGTTTGTGAGTGGAAAATTCAAAAATTACAATTTTCGGTCATTACGACTATTTGGGGAGAAATGATCGTTGTCGCTTTGGCAAATGTGCACGGTGAATGGTGTTTCGAAAAAAAAAAAAAAAATGCGCCACACAGTAGTGAGCTGAGTGTATTTTTGTATTTCAATTTCCTTCCCATTTTTAACTGCTTCTGCATGTCTCGGAAATCGGTTCTTCGAGGCTGGTTTCGAATGAGTTTGTAGCGTACACGAAAACGCAAGACGCGACGTACGATCGGTTTGTCGGGTGTGAGAGCGCCGTCGAATGAATGCCTGGTGGAAGAAGCGTGTTCGTGTTTTTACCACGTTAAGCAAGGAACGGCATCCTGAAGAGGGTGACGTTCAGCTAAATATTCAATTAGTTGCTAATTGTGAAAAATTATATCTATTGCGCTGGTATGGTTCGTGAAATTGGAATTCGTACGGAAACGGTAGAATTCCTTTTCGTTAGAATATTGTGAGAGAGAAAATCAAGGAGGAAAAAAAGACACGTTTGAATGTATTATTTGGAAATTTAGTAAAAATCTGTAATTACTAGCCAGTGGTCATACACGGTTGGTGGGATATTTGAACACTTCGATTAGCAATTTGCTGTAATTGTTTCCGAAAGATTTGATTGGGTTTTTGCTTAATTTTCACGCCCATTTTAATACATTTTCCAATGTGTTCTTTGCAAAAGATTTAATTATTTAAGCTTCCATTCCATTTCATTGTGTTTGCTCATCCCGTACGCCAGAAGGTGTCATATTCGGTCTTATATTCCTGTGCCACTTGAGTGCTGCTTTGGGCTAATGCATTTCCATAAATGCCTCTCGCCCATCGCTCCGTTGCTCGGTGGTGAAAAGTTATTTGCCCAACATGCCCGACTCCCCGCACGAAAAGTTGTCAGTCTTTTTTTGGTGGCACCGCGACAAAACACCCCGGCGACGATGATGGAACGAAAACGAAATTAGTGTCAAAAAGCTGCGGTTGGTCGTTGACGCAGTTCGCACATACCCGACATTTTGAATACAATTTACCACTCACGCCAGCTCAGGTGTGCCATGGCGAATCGAATGACGCAAAGCAATTCCCATGCCGTCCGACCGCCAAATCCTGCCTTCCAATACCCGGTGCCCTGCCAATCGCCATCGTGAAAGTTGACTTTCACGATGAGAAGTCAAGGATGAAGCACGATATCGTATCACCGTGTCCTGCGTTTTTTGGACCCGGGAAGAGTGTGTGTGTGAGTGTGTGCGAGAGACGAAGAATTAACATATTCACCGCGGTTGAAAGTATCTTTCTTCATTTCACTTCGCTTAAAAATTTCCATACAAAGTAAACTGTATCTGGTTCGAATGGGTGCACGGTAGGTTTCATCATGTGATGCCACTACCATCGAGTTCGATGAGAATACGTGAAGGCATCTTATAAGAGAGGGTGTGGGGTGGCATTATTATACATGCCATTGCTGAAGGAAAATTGCAAACTTTTCACATTCACCCGCGCTTAGCCTGGCGGGCAAACACAGAAACACCTTACCGGGCGATGTTAGATGTCGTTCGCGTTTGGGCTCCCGGTAAGAGCTTTTGCCGCACATACCCCCCACATGCCTCCCGCCCCGCCTTATAACGTTGCTGCTTATTGTTTTATTTTAAGAAACCTTACGGACAAATTTTGAAGTTGAATTCTTTTCGTGACGACCATATGTGATAGAAGAGGAGCGGAACGAAAAGAAAACGAATGCTTGTTTTTGGCTTATTCTTTCACATCTCGGGTCTGATCTTGGAAGCTTAATCCAAATTCGGCACTTTACTTATTGAAGTGACAGTACATCGCGTACCTAGCGTGAGTGGAAAGACCCTTCAATAAGACAGAAGCATCAGCAGTAGCATTTGTCGCCGCTTTCGCCGATCCTTGACGGTAGAACAACCCGGTTTTGAAATCCGTCCGTTTGCACGGGGAACGGAAAACGGAAAAAAACCCACCCTGATGTTACCCAAATGCCTTACAGATGTTCTTCAGCGAGATCTTGCCATTGGTATATTCATGTATTTTTACGACTCCACCACTACCTGCTCCATGTCATGCCGCAATTCTACGTGGTATGTTCGGTGTGGTTTTAGAATGTGATGTGGTCGTCCTAAAATAATTCCTCCCGACGCCATTTCCCGCACATCCGTGCTGTTCCGGGCTGATGGGTGACTGCTGGTGTCCAGAAAGGTGACAACATTACTCCGCGGGTCGTAGTCGTTGGCAAAGTAGTCAATACATTAGTAAAACATCGTGTAGCATCCGTTTGGTACCGGCGCGCGTTCCCTGGGTACCATCGTAAAAGGATCACATGTACCAACCCAAAATGGGAAAACAACTCAAGGAACCAAAAACAAAAAAGGAAAGCAAACGGCAATCTTCTCACCAAACCGTACGTGGCGACATATGTATGCAGATGTGTCAAATTTAGCAATCGCGCGGAATCGCGGTACGGATTTCGGTGCGCAGTGTTCTTTCCTTCTACCCCGGGACCATACAAGAGCATCATCTAATGTGATCAGGTCGTTGATTTAGTGATCAATTATTCATGGGGCTGCTCTATTTGTATTCCGGTAATGCCTTACCCCGGCAAAAAAAAGTCACCACGATTCGTCGGCGATAAATTCGGCCGATTGATTTTGCATGGTGATGATCCTTCCCCGGTGGCCCCATCCCGGGGTTGCGATTGTTTGAAGCGCAAATTGCTACACGCCGCCAAGCGAGCCTCGGGGTAGCGCGAGGAGGTAACGATGGTGATAAAATTACTTTTTGATCATTCGAACGCTGGTGCATTGGATGCTGGTTTTGCCATGAATAGGGAAAATGCCGGTGCTTGTGCATGAAATCTTAATCACTGTCAATCGGGCAACGGGGCCGAATCCTTTCGAGCGAAATGCAAATTGATTTGGCGCGTGTGTGTCGCGTAGTGTGGAAATTGGTAGTATTTTTGTTCGTTGTTTTTTTATTCACATGTTTCCTTTGAAAAATGTGGTCTCGAAAGACCTTTGTGCAATTGTATGTATATCTCTTGCACGTAAGATGTAGTGTTGTGTCTTTTATTCGGTTAAACTTCGATGCTTTCAGGCTACAAGTTATAAGGAGCTTGCTTAGACCTACCGTATGTAGTCGGCAATCTAGAAGTCTAATATCTAGGCTGCCAAACAGGTATTAGAAAATAATCCCTGAAACATTGTTGAGTTCATGGTCTCTGAAAGTATAAATCAGACAAAAAAACTTAAGAATTTGATTGACTTCATAGTTGACAGAGCTAGACTACACACTAATACTCAAATCATTGCACTACCTCTTTTTTAATTATACTTTTTACTACGCGACGACAGTTCACCATATGCTTTAAGATAGAGTTTAGCTGCTTAGATGATTTCATAAAGGCCATGAAATTATGATGATTAAGTTGTTGAATGATAGCTTATCTGTTTTAATTACTGTTTTAGCAGGTCTGATTAACAGAAATCAGGAGATTCCCTTTCCATTCATTATTAATCATTTATTACACTTTTTCTTTTAATGTAATGTAAATTAATGTTAATGTAACTCACTTATTAATAGAATTGATTTTTAACCTAACTTTTCTTTTAAAGTTATCTTTGTCTGTACATTAACTACCATTACGATATAACAGCTTTCTACAATCGATATTTTCTCTGCATGTTTTACTGAGGATATATTTGTTCCAGCGAACAGGGAACCAAGCACATGAGTTCGTTAATTAATACCGCAACTCATGTTAATCAGTTACATGCAACCTTCTGTGTAGATCCGGTAAACGGGATCCGGATTTCCTTTACATCCTGCTACAAACGATACAGCTTACTACCTACCAGGTGAACACTGCAGTAACGGTTGGAAATTGAAATCCTGCAAATGAATAAAAGTGTATTATTTACCTTCCCATCTTCGACAAGCGTTTGATTTTCCTCAAAGCGAAAGAAACGAATTGCGGCCATCCTATCGAGAACAGTCGGCACGGATCAGTAGCACAAATAGCAGCAGAAACATCAGCATCCATGCATTCGATGCGAGGCACCGTAGTTTTGCAAAAGTCTTCCATTCTTCCTGTGTGCTCTGGGTGTATTGGTGGCAAATAGTGCTGAAAGCAGTGGGGCACCCGTTCGTAAGGGCTTCTGGGTGGAGATGAGCGGGCAGGAACGCAGAAAAAAAAGGATTCGATCGGAGAAAATTGACTTCTGGAAAAGATTGGTTCATTACGGGCAGAATATCTTCTTCACTCGTGCTCTCGATTTCGGAAAGATGCTTCCAAAGAGATTATTATCCCGGCAAATCCCGGCCACCCTCAGGTGGGCGGAAAGCTTGGCCTTGCATTTATTCTCCAAATTTCCGTCCCCGTCCACTGCCAACTCCGTGGGCCCTCGTACTGTGTGTGATGCTGTGGCCCCATTGTATGTGGCATGACAAAGATCAAGGGGTTGAGCAGGGTAAGCATTCCCGACATCACGTGGAGGCTAAATCAAATGGTTAAACTCCTCAGTAGCTTCACGGCAGTTGTGGTAGCAGCAGCGCTACGTGGTCATCATCTGCAAACGGCCAACAGCGGTGAGCCGGCCGATAGTGGTTGTGCGGTAATGATGGCACCGGTATCGGAACGCCTGGAAAAGATATCGGAAGGAATGAAAGCTTTACTCACGCTTCAGCGGTTTGATAAGACCGGTCAAGAATGTTTATTATAATCAGAATGTTTTCGATTTTCTCGCCACAAAACTCACCACTCACCCGGGTGGCCCTAAGACGAACAGTGGGGATGCGGTTCTACAATCGAAACCATGCACAGGCACCCACAAACCGTCGGTACGAATGGTTTGCAAAGGCGGTCACAGTCGATCGGGTGCTCGTATGCGGAAGATGCAATTTCTCGAAATCAAATCGAAATGCTTTGATTGTATCGTTGATGCCATATGCCAGGGGTAAGTTACATGGCCCCGAACAGGGATGGAAGAACGTCTCGGACATTGGAGGTTCTTTCAACTTTACTTCCGATAGACAGCGGATATATCGGTGAATCCGCCGAAAAGGGTTTTGGCTCACGTGAACTATCTGCATTCTTCATCTGCTTATCGGTTGGTGCAGAGATGCTGGCACTCGGAATGGTTGCTGCTCGGCAGCGGAAACGATGTGGTACGGTGTAGGGTGAAGCGAAGTTGGAAATGGGTTGAACGGGCAGTACTTTTAGCTTAACAATTGACCATTGAACGGTAAGATACGCATTGAAGTACTGGACGGCACCGCATGGAACCGAACCAGCGCTGTGTTCTGTGAGGAAGGATAATTGAAATCAGTAGCAGGTCGAGCGGCAAAATATTTTGGACGAACTGACTTTGATTGGTTATTTTCAATTAATGCAATCACTCGTTAAACGATTGAAAATCGTTGATTTGAATTGAATGCAAGTTATTGCTGGAGAAAGCTCAAGCAGTATCAGCAGAGGCAGCAGTCGCTTGTATCGGATAAGATATGGCGTCTTGAGATGTTTGCCTAACTTTTAATTGAATAATGGATAAGCGTGCTGTTTTCGCATTCTTTGAATTTATGACTCCACACAGCATAACACCACGAAGAAAGAAGTACAAATTTCGTTCATGTACTGGCGGCATAACCGAAGAAATACTTGGAATTCATAGTTAAGCACGATATGCACTGGTCAAAAGTCGAAGCAACAGTAGTAAATTATTATTATCAAAGAAGAATAGCATTTTCTTCGGCGCTTTCCCAGTTCTTTATGCGGTGGACTTGTTGGGCACTCGTTCTTCGCACTCGGTACATTCCCCGACTAATGCGAGCTGTGTTTTCTCGGCTCGTGCAGGGATGTGGACATATCGGCAAAGAATGCACATACGCTGGTAGCGTAGCGTCTTTCGTGAATCGAAGAACCTCAAGAAGCACTAGAATATTACTCCAATGCTTTCTCCGATGCTGGACCATCGCTGGAGGCATGATGCACGAGCAAGCCACCGTGTGGACACACTCGAACCCACCTCCAGCTCGGGTGAGAGACGGAGCGTTCAACCGAAGGATCATCGTGGGAAGCGTTTCCCGTGCGTTTAACTTCCCGTCCCACACTCGGGGCAGATGACCTATTCCAAGGAACGTACATCTTTTCGGTCGTTTTGGCAGGTGGGGGATCCTGCGTGAATATTTGCATGCATGTGTCCACTGCACTGACACCAGTGCTGTCCTGTGCTGCACCGTCGGACATCCGGAACGACTTTGGATTGCAAAAGTTTGACTGGACTGTGTGTGTCGCTCCGGTATGGCAACACACTCGTTCATACGCTTCGAGTAAGAATTTCCCACTGCCCTGCCGGATTCTCCCGGTGGCAGTCGGAAGCGGTGCGTTTGGCCACAACACAGAATTGCTGTTAGAACAAAACCTGAACACCATACGATCAGGGTCAGGGTAAGAAAGATTGGCGTCCTGAGCGTCTTGCGGTTTGTGTAACGTTCGCACTAAATACCTTCATTCTGCCTGCTCCGACACAGACGACACGGGTATCATCGGTATATTAAGTTTATAAATGAGTCATTCAAGTGAGAATACTTTATGAAGCCGGACGGCATAACTTGTAGATTATAAATTACTGTATAAGTTTTCTTCAATATATTATCAAATTATGGATTTTTCGATCGGTCCCGCTTCCGACGGCACCTGCCTGCTCATCGAGCAGCTTGCCTCGCACCATTTGCCTAGCACTGCGGGCTGGACAGGACAAGTTTCGAAATTTATGTCGACAGAGGGTTATCCCTTCTTGCGCATTCGAATACGGACGACATTTCTTTGGGCCCGGTTGTGCATCTTAGGGTAGCGTGTGGGTACCGAGTCTATTTTCTGCTGGTTCACACAAAACTTTCCCTCCAACCAGTACGCTTCGGACAGACGGATGATGATGTTTATCACACAGTACAATAGCAAAACCCGTGACCGTTCGAACTAATCTCGGCACTGCTCAATACGATGCGAAAGCCTCAGGTGCAGAACCTGAACACGGATGGTGATCGAAGTGTACAGAGTTATGATTTAGGGTTACATGAAGGATTCGAAAAAGTTGAATATGTCATTCTTATCAGACGGAGGTGAATGTTTGTATTTAATAGCGATTGTTGGAATATGTAAACTTTGTTGCCATTCCATGACACGTTTAGGACACTGATTGCTGTAGAAATAGGTTTGTTTAAATGGTGACACGCACAATTGAAACATTCATAAATCTCTAGTGCGCTGTCAGATATAAGTTTATGTCAGTACCTAATATTGACCATTATACCATTAACGTTGAAAAATATATACGTTAGAGGGTTTTTTGCATGCCTTTTTAAATAGCTTTCATATTGACTACTCAGTGGCTTATTTATCTGAGACTGCCACTATCTTCCTTTCCTAGGGCAAAATTCTTATGGATAAGAAGAAGCATTCCTGCAACATCTTTGGTACCATGCCATGGTAATGGATTGGAGTATGATGTTCGTTACAGACAATTAGAAATGGTATTCATCCGGTATCACTGCTGGTTGTAAGTGGCGAGCGGTGATAAATTCTGAATAATCAAGGGTTTGTTTCTTCAGAAGTTTCAGAACCTCAACAGCACCCAAGTCCCTCGAGCATTCGTACGACTTGTTTTTGGTTTATTGGTCTGGTTGTGCGTTTTTTTGTTTTTTAATTTATTCCTTTAAGACGATCTGCCTCGGGATGTTCCAATGAAAAGAAGAATGTTCGTGGACGACGGTACGCACGCGGTCCAATATACATCACAAACCGATCAATTGATATCGGATGGTGGCACTTAGAAGAAATAATTCTACCGAAAACACGCTGCGGGCGCTTACTACCGATCTAAGAGAAATGTCTAATCGTCTGTACGTTGCAAAGGGTACGATCAAGCGTGCATCGGTAAAGGTAGAATTAAGCGTAATTAATCATAGTCGAATGCAAGCCGGGTCGGGGGATGCATGTTTCGGGGGCGAGTTGGTACAGTTTTGCTGATGGGCAAATCGTTACGAAAAGAACATCGAATGATCAAACGTTAGAATTCGAATATTATTCAAACAGGCTGATGCGGTATCGAAAGAACAGATGTGGACAAATGTATAAATGAGACTTAAAGTCAGCAAGTGGTAGAAGAAATTTTAACATCGTTTACCTGATATCTTCTTACGAAAAAAGATAGAGAATGCAATGCAACACGTAACACTCACATCAAACATAAGAAACAAGTCATGTGCGATAAAGATATACAAAAAAAAAAACACATTTTATCCTCAACAGAATACAACATAAAGGAATAACACGCAAATTAATACATACCGCCTCATCAGCGGCATTCAAGTTTATCATACGAAAACCGAGAAAGAATAACTTTAACTGGGCGTTCTCAGTGTCTAATCTATTTCTAAAATCTCATTGATGGTTGTTGTCGGTGGATGAGGCGTTCCTAAGTCCGGTGTGTAAAATTGTTACTTTTACGAGTTCTTTATTCCTTTCATACAACTAGCGTTATTTATATCTGAGTATTGTTTAATATTATTTCTTGGTTTACTTGGTTACTACTTGGTTTATTAGTAGGTTCAAGCACTTTCGAAAACTTGACAATTTTTATAACATTACAGTCAGCATTAATTTACATTTTTGAGCTTTGAAACAAAATACACGATAACTTTGTAGGTCCTTAAAATTCTTAACCACAACAGCATGCCCAAAGTAGCGTAACACTATACAATCACTGGGAAATAAAATTGAACATAAATTAATAAAAAAAACAAAAACAAAAAGTGCAGTGATACGCCTCCCAAGCATCAATCAGGTCTTTTGCGGTCAGGTAGTAATTATCGCGTTTCTAACGTTATTCGTGTGCTTTGTTGAAGTTTCGTCCGGTGATGGTGGATGGTAGTTTCACTCATGTTATACTTACGCGAACCCGGTACGTTTGATTCATGTAGCGCGGGAGTAATGGATAAAGCATTCGAACGCAAGAGGACCTAACCAAAATGGCATTGGTGGCCCAATGAATTATTGCTGGCTTCCACCATCCACCACCACCAACAGCCTGAAGTATTCGTATTTCCGCGGGAATGTTTGCTGTTCGTTGGCTTCAAATCGGCATTTACCTTCAAAGCATTGTGGGTTATGAGAATTTACAAGAGAGCCAAAAACCCGTAAAT
Organism: Anopheles marshallii; assembly: GCF_943734725.1. Classification (NCBI taxonomy): domain Eukaryota; kingdom Metazoa; phylum Arthropoda; class Insecta; order Diptera; family Culicidae; genus Anopheles; species Anopheles marshallii. The sequence goes on from NC_071327.1 coordinate 24,942,288, forward strand.
GGAGAAGAATTTGTAAACGTTCATTGAGGTAGTTTTGTGTTTTGTTTTATGTTTTAGGTGTATTCTCATAAATCTTTCAAAAAGTGAAACCTACCAAAGGGAACTTGAGGAATGGTATCTCACAGGAATACAATGCTCCAACCGGCACCTTAGCCTGGCATGTCTAAAGAGCATATTTTTTCTTGATTTGTGAGCGTTAAGATTTGGAGCAAATGGAGTTACAGTTGTAAATTAATTTAGTGTTTTAAGAGAATGTATTGCGTTTGCAGTTTTTCTGCTGTTGCGATACGATCAAACTTTGCCTTGTTTGCAGTATTTTGCATTAAGGGAAAAGTCATATCATACAGAACTTTTGAACCTAGTCTGAAAGGTTTTAATGAATTGAATTTTAAGTCGTGTGTCTAAAACACAAGCATTACAGTTGATTGTCTTGAAAGCGTTCCATAATTATGAAATATTTTTTTAACAAACTCTACTGCATGTTGTCCAACAAAAATGCACACTAACAAGCAATGCTCTAAAATCTCTCGGTTGCGATTATGCATGCGACGCGTTCATGACACCCACTGGCCCACCGAATTGCAGCTTTCATTTTCCTGGGTTAAAAATATAATAGCGCCGCCGCCTAGGTTAACTGCTGACATTCTCGGACATGCCAACCGGCCAAAACCGGCGTAGCCTTTAAAATATTATTTATGCATAGTGCTGATTTACGCTCTCGGGGCAATAAATATTAAATTCTGTCTTGTCTTGGCAGACATTCAAAAACAAAATATAGCGTCGGAAGGATGGCAAAACTGTTCTGGTTCTGTTTATCCTATTGAGCGCTTGAGTCGTCGGTAGGTCCTTGCCTGTTATGGAGGACCGGCTGTCCGAGTACCGGGCTTACCGAATCCTTCGCCGGCACAGAACCGGAGCGGAGCTTTTCGACACAACAACAACAACAACATCGGTGAAAATAGAATAGAAAACAAGGAAGAAAAAAACTAAAGCGTGAAGGATCGCCAGAACTTTCTGCCCGTTGCACATCACGATCCCATTTCATAAAACCCGGTGGCGGTGCAATCAAACAATCATAGTTCAAGCAGCATTAGCCTCTTGGTGGTGGTTGAAATTTATGATTAATGAAAATAAAGGATGCAAAATATTTCGCCATCCACCGGCGGCAGGTTGACGTAAAATGGCAAACTCTCGGAATGCACAGCACTTTGAGGTAGTTTGGATATGATTTATGCACCAATGAACAAAAAAAAATGGAACGAACCATGGAAACCGGGGCAGGGTTTTGCTTTGCCGTTTGAATCGCGGTGTAGTGAGCCATTAGAATTAATAGAGCGTTGCGGAAATAATTAGAGTAATCTGTTGAAATTCGAGTAGAGAACGGAGCTTACTTTTTAAACAGTACTCTCTAAAAGGGTAGATATACTTTTAGCAGCACGCAATAGGTTATTTTCAAGACATTTTTGGCATTTTATCTGCTTGATTGTCAGCACTTTTACGAGCACGTATACGCATTCGAGAGAGCGTTAGCTAATACAAAAAAATGAGTAAGTTCAGATTATGGCAAGCCTTTCGAAGGAGCTCAGTACATAAACACAGCTTCAGACACCTACTTTGAGATTCTTTCAGAAATCACAGGATTCATCAATTGTATACCTTGGTGAAAGTATACTGCAGGAGTTCTTTCAACCATTCACTGTTCAAAGGCCTCCATCTCGATTTGGGCCTTGCATGTCTCCTAGTCGTCCATGTATAAGACTCAACAGGACTTTATGGGTTGGGTCGTCCGGTGTCATTCTAATAACATGACCAGGGCACAAAGTCTATGTTTCAGAGTCGTATATTAGAACCTGAACCATATTAGTTCTGTGTAATCCCAGCTAAGTTTGTCATAACAGGTGTATTGAGATGTTTTGATAGAAGGATCAGTTGTCAGCCAGTATTCTAGCATGTATCTCTACATCAAACCCGTTTTGGCTGCTATCCTTCAACCCAAAATAGCAAAAACTTTGAAGTACTTCAAAAGTCAATATTTTTCTTATAAAACACAGAGTAATGTAAACATAAGCTCGTGTCAGGTATTTGGCAATTCTGGGAAGATCAGCTATTCTTTGAACCTGCATTCGAATTTTTCGAGTGTAAATGGCTATACTCAACACTGTCTATGATTATAATTTTCCCCATTACTTGACGTTAAAGTTTAAAATAATAATCCACTTATATTTTTTTCTGCTGATGAACTGAAAACA